>NC_036642.1:354179-489179 GCF_002806865.2 Cucurbita pepo subsp. pepo
AAAAAAAAAAAAAAAAAAAAAAAAAAAAAAAAAAACTGTATAGAAAAGTTATAAGAGTCACCTTTATCATGTCTAAATTAATATTTTAAGGTTAGTTATTCAGAATCACTTTGAAAAGTGTAATCAAATGCAAGTGATTTTGTGGGGGGGNGGGGGGGGGGGGGGGGGGGGAAAGCACTTTTAATAAACTTTCTTGTAAAAAAATCATTTTCAACATTACACAAAATGTTTGGGTAGAAATCATAAAGGATGAGACTTACATGAATACCGTGCGCATCAAAAAGGCTCTTCAAAATACCTGTGTCTACGTCTGTTCCACCACCCTGTCCCATCTCGACAGAAGAACCATTCCTTCCAGGAGTTTCAATCTCTGATTTGCATGGTTTTTCATCAGCAGAGTCTGCAAACAATGCCGAGCCACTGCCAGATTTCTGCTCATTCTTCTCATTCTTCTGAGCACCAACCACATTTACATTATCAGTCAACTGACTGAAAATACTTGATGTTTCTGTTGATCCATCCTCCCCATCCTCGTGTAGCGTAAAGAGATCTTTCATGTCTCGAGCCTTAAAGAACCTTTTCTGCTGTGGGTTCTTTAATATCTTATTAGTGAGAAAATGCTTATATATCTGTCGATGGTACACCTTCTCCTCTACAGTTCCACGAGTGATCAATCTATACACTGTTACATCCCGCTGTTGACCAATACGCCAAGCACGCTCCCTTGCCTGTAATCAGGAAAATTAACGACTAAATTAGATTTGAGTTGCCTATAATGTTATCGCCCCGTAGCAGAGAATGGGAACAAAAGAAAATTCCATAATCTTGTAACGAGCAGAGAAATATAAAAGATGCTGACTACTAAAACTACAGGTAACTTCAGGGGCAATACAGTAATTCGACATACCTTTAGTGGACATGTCTCAAGCCACTACTTCAATAGATTAAAATGGAAAAATAGAAACGTTCCAAATTACCTGCATGTCAGTCGACGGATTCCAATCAGGGTCAAAAATTATCACCCTATTTGCTCCAGTCAAGTTGGTTCCCAGACCACCGACTTTGGTTGTTAAAATAAAAATAAAGACCTCACTGGAATTATTGAATTCATCAATCAATGCCATTCTATGTTTGACGGGAGTACCACCATCCATCCTCCTATAAGTATAACCACCTCCGACCAGAAATCTCTCTAAAATGTCAAGCATCTGTTGGGTCTGCGTGAAAAGAAGAACACGATGACCTTGCTCCTTCCAGACCTTCAGCACTTGCTCGACCACCTTCATTTTTCCACTACGTTCAGGATTCCCATAGTCAGGATTCTGGAAAGAGTGTTCCCTCTCGAGTAAATCTGGGTGGTTGCAAATTTTACGCATTACATCAATGCCAGAAAGAGAATTTCTATTCCCATCCAAAATGCTTTCTACTTCAGAGCTTGCAAGGAATGCTCTATAGATAGAACGTTGCTCAGACGTAAGGCTGCAGAAGAGAACGTGTTCAGTCTTCTTTGGCAAATGAGCATTCACATCAGCTTTCATCCTTCTAAGAAGATAAGGCATAATTAAGTCACGAAGAACGACAGCGCACCTGCATAGTGAGACTTTCAAAGGTTGTGATGTTCAGCTACTGAAGGAGAGAGAGGGAACACAAGACCAAATAACTATCTCCATCCACTAATTTCATTAAAACATCTTTTACATGTTATCACGATAAACCCACCTCATAATCTGCTTATCAACTCATAAACCTCCGTTCTGATCCTAACTCAACTAGTAAGCCCTCACACTCAAGGCATTAATAAACTCTTCCAAGGGACAAAAGATTCAAAACTTCGCCCCAAATTTTTAACTTAAAAAAACAAAATAGCCATAAATTCTATATATTTTCCAGGAAAAAGGAAAAAGAGGGGGAAATAATAAAAATAAGAACTCAAGCTTCGGCAAAAATGTCACAATATTTACCTATATGCAGTTGATACTTGCAACGGGGAAGCATTAGCATAGCCACCAACAGATATAGGAACGGAAAACTCTGCTTCAAATACAGGCAACACACCCAACTTCCCAGGGAAAACAAAATCAAACAAGGACCACAACTCAGACAATTTGTTTTGAATTGGAGAACCAGACATTATTATCCGGTGCACAGTTTGTAGCTGCTTGCAAACTAAGGTGACTTCAGCATTTGGATTTCGAATACGATGTCCTTCATCCAGGACTGCATAACCCCACTCAATGTCAAGCAACTTCTCGCCTAACAGTCGTAGTTGTTCATAAGTTGTAATGAGCAAACCAGATTCTGACCTCAAAACACGGTTTATCAAGGAATCCCATTTTTTTGTGCCTTTGCACAGTAAGTTTTTCCTATAATCACTTTCCTCGGAATCTTTGCTATCATCACTTTCATCAGATTTTTCTCGCATCTTCCTACAAGTGGGATCATGAGCAGAATCATGTAGAATTTCCACCAGAAAGCCTGGGCACCACTTCCGTGCCTCCCTTTTCCACTGTCTAACTAGTGTAACAGGGCAAATGATGATGCTTGGTTTATACATGTTACTGAAATGTAATGCACTTAAAAATGCCAAGACCTGGACCGTCTTCCCTAGGCCCATCTCATCTCCAATAATTCCACCTGCCCTTTGGCAGTGTAATTCCCATAACCACTGCACCCCAACTTTTTGGTAATCAAAGAGCTGATCAAATATGCTCTGAGGAATTTTCAGCCCACCATCAAGTGTTACGGAGGAAGGTTCTGGAACATCATCTTCTAAATCTCCAGAATCTTCTCTTTCAGAACTTGATGTAAGCAAACCGTCTGACAGATTCTCTGCAACATAAATAACAAATCCTAAGCTAAATATGTAAGAAATTTTCAAGCAACTTACATGGTGGTAAAAGCATGAGTTCTTGCATTTGATTATTAAAAATTACAACATGAAGTAAATTTTCTCAACTAACAAAATTCCATAGAGACACCTTAGAATTTTTTCTCGCAATTTGCAAGCATCTGAATATGTGGCTAAAAGGACTTGACAACACCAACTAATTCATTTACAGATGATTACTATCATATACCAACCTGATAAAACCATTCGTTGGTCTGCATCATTTAGAAATATACTATTTAATACCCATCTTTGACAACTAGGCAGAATGAATTGAAGGACAAGTCCTAAATCAAAAAGGGAAATAGAAATTTAGAAAGAAAAAAAACCTGAAATATAAGTATTATTTGCATTCACAAGCTATAAGCCAATTAAACATATTCAGTCTTCAAGGCTTCAATCGACGCCTTATTGTACTCTAGTTGCAAAACGACAATAAACGTGACCTTCTTAGATCACAGAGAAGATAGCAACCAGAACAAAGGTTAGAAAGGCATACTCAGTATGAACAATTGACAGACATTATTAGACTTTAGACGTTAACATCATGTAAAAGAGACGGCTGCCAACAATAGAATCAAAGCAACTGCAGCGTGAACTTGAAGAAATAAGCTGTAGAACAACCACATGTTAAATAAGAGACATACCATTAGCTTCCTCGTCTCTTTCCTCCAGAGCAATTCGTCTCCTATATTTTTTGTCTGGCAAAGGCCGTCTAGTCTTTTTGCCTTTTATTTTCTTGGCAGCTTTTTCTTCTGCAGATAGAGGAACCTTTGCATACTTTTTTAACCTGTAGAAAGGACGAGTTGGTGGATCAAGCTTTGGCAAAGCTTCTAGACCAAGTAATTTAGTGGTTGGCCGAGCTTGTGCAGCCACTGACATTGAATGGAGGGCTCTAGCAACACTGTCAGAAGCAAAGTCATCATCTTCCTCTTCTTCCTCCTTTACTTCACGCCTTGATTGCCCAAGGTTCTGAAATCTTGATTGCCCTGGGTTCTGAAGACGGCGTTCAAAGCCCTTTAGCTTGTGAAATGGTGTTAAAATTCCCTTCCGTACCAATTCATCTCTTTCCTAAGACAAAGAATGCAAAGTTACTCCCCTAATGCATAACTTTTTTTCAATGTCAATTGTAAAAAGCTTTTTCAGTTTACAGATACAGAAGACTTGTTACACATCTTACAGAGTACAGCATTTGAAAACAGCTAAACTCACTGTTTCAACAAAGCCCACAGTGGCTGCATCCAAAGCTGCATCAAAATCGTCATCTTCATCAATTGACACAACCTTCAACCTCTTTTCTCCGTTGTTTCCTGATTTCTTAACCTCTTTAGACTTCCTCTTAGGTTTTGATTTGTCCTTTACTATCTCCAATATTGTCTCAGCGTGCTTGTCATTCAAATGGGAAAGTTCTTTCTTCAACTGCTGTTGGGTTTTCTTCAGGCTTGTTAGCCTGTCAACTGCTAGGGCATGCTGAAGGTCATTCGCAGAAGCTGAAACACCATCCTCTTCATGCCCATGCTCATGAGAGTCAGTGCCCACGTGAGAATGTTTTTCATTTCTTTCAAGTTTTTTCACCGGTTCCACTGTTGACGCAACAGCACCTATCTCATATTCTACAGCCCTAAGCTTCTGATAGAGCTGCACATGACTGGCAGAAGATGAGGCAGCGCTATCTAACTTACCACCAGTGTTCTCTTCTGCAAACCCTCCAGTTTCAGCACCATTCTCAACATTCTTTTTTGCCTGCAATTCAAAAACAAGTCATTCAATGGTGTTAACTGCTACTAGTTTATATCTGATTTCCTGTTGACACTTGCGAATTGCAGACTGAGTTCAGTCTCAGGTGTTTTACATGAATACCCGACATTAATGTTCCTAAACAGTAAAATAATTACACGCTACACACGAAAAGGTAATCCAAATAGACAAAACCATTATGAACCTAAACAGTAAAATAATTACACGCTACAAACAAAAACTTACGCGATAAGTATCATAAGTAAAGAATTCCGGCAATACCTTCTCTAACAAGTCCCGCTCTATATCCTCCGGATTAGCAGACGTCACGCCCAAGCTGTTCAGAAAAATCCGATCCTCCTCTTCCTCCATCGAATCAAACACGTAGGTTCACTCTACACATTGCATCATGCATCCAAAACGAAAACCTACCAAACAAAACTAAACTGCATCAAATTCAACATTCAGTCCCACAGTCGACGAAGCTCCACACCCGACCTGTTCATGCAAAATTAGAACACAAGAACAAAATAACTCCCTTAATTTTATTCACAACTGTTTAATCCGATCAATCAGAACAATCTGAAAACTAAATTGAAGCGCCGTGAAGCAACCAAACGAGAACTAACTTCAATTAAAACAAACAACAATGGCTTTGGAACAAAAGATCGTACGCAAGATAGAATGCAGCAATCTCTGGATTGAGAATTCTCTGTCTCTTGAATAGCGAAACGGAAGATGAACGAATGAATCCGATTTCTTTACCGTGCAACGGAAGGTCGCGGGATTCCCTGAAACCGAAATGCAGGTCCGGCACCGCCTCCGACTGATTTAATGTTATCGACCGATTGTCGCTCTGACCAGAAATAAAACTTCAGATGCACGGTTTGTTTTGTGGCTAATGTGCGCATGTGCGCGCCAGAAAATTCAATCCATATCAGTTTTGTAAATTACGAATTCTAAAATTTTAGGGTTACGTTTATTTATTTTGTAATTTTAAAAAATGGTCTAATAAATTTAAAGTTTAATCATTTTCAAATTTTCAATTTTATGTCTATTCAATTTTTAAATGTTTTACTTAATTAACCTGACTTTTTTTTTTTTTAATTCACATATCAAACCCATATATATATATATAAACGAGGACAAATATAACATTAAATAATTAAATGCCAAAATTCATGGAAATTTAAATTGCACCAAATAAAATATATTTAACTAAATAAGGATAGATAATTTTACAAATTATTGTTTCAAAATAAAAGCAATTATCTAAAATATTGAAATTTTATATGTTTGTATTCATAACTTCTAAAAAAATAAATCGTTCATCCATTTATTGAGAATCATCCCTAATATCACGAAGAAAAAAAAAATTACTAAATTTCATCACAAAAAACTATTATTCATACATACATACATTTCAATTGTTGTGTTTGTTGATACAAATGGACACAAATAGGACATTTGTGAAAAACCAAAATTTGTTATGGACAAATTTGATGTCATGCACTGTCCTCGTTGATAGATCGCATTGCCACAATTCAATCTTATAAAATGAATATCTAAATTTGACCCAAGTCTAAGTACAATAAGCCGTAGACACTATTAGAGCTCGAATCAAGCTAACCAATGTTCAATCGCTAGACCACAGTCTAACCATTGGACCTGACTTGTTGAATCAAAGTTTTAGTTGATTCGCTGAATTTGTTTATATGTTTTTAATAATAAAATTATGGATAATATAAGTTTTCCGTTAGCATTTTAACTTATATAGTTTAGTTTTTAACACTTTTTTATAAAAAAAAATGTACAGTTGATTTAAAAAATAATCTCATTTGACTGATCTAAACATGGCTTAATAGGCTAGTCACAAATTAGTCGAATTTTCATAACGATGATCTATCCATTTTAATGAAAAAATAAGTTGAGCCGACCATTTAGAGTTAAGTTTAAGTTGCGCTCGAGTCGAGGTTGAAGTTCGAGTTCGTACAAAGCTAATAATAAGAAAGGAAGAGGGGTAGATTGAAAATAATAGAGAAAAGAGGGAGTAGATTGAAAATTAAATATTAGAAACTCTACTCTGTGTACAATTCGGCTTTTGAAAGAAATAAAGAAGAGATGGTTGCCGGCTGGGGCCAAGGCGAAGCACGTTTCTCTGTAACAAACTGCAATGTGGGCTCTTATCTTTCCATTCAATCGACACCACAAACGTGTTCGGCGCGGCACTCCATTTACTAATTTACCAATATACCCTCCATTAATTTCACATCATAAAACTATTTTTTAATATACATACATCTTTAATCCTTAAAAACTATTAAATTAAATAAATCTTCCAACTTTAAACCACTCATCCGTCACAAAATTTTTCAATTTTATATTATCTAAACTTAAAAAATACATTAATTTTACATTATAATATTAAATAGAAAGTTTAAGACAATAAAAATGAATATACGACACGTTTAATATTGTTGATTGTATATAATAAGACAATAAGTATATAGGAAAGTTAATTTAAATTTAAATAATTATATGACACTAAAAGAACTTATTACACACTAATTAAAGTAAGATTAGAAAAAAAAAATAACAATAATAACACCGAGGGGCTAAAATAGTAATAAAAAAAGTCAATTAATAAAGCAGTAGTCTGTTCTGCAAAAATAAAATAAGAGCATTATAATAATAATAAAGAAAAATAGTTGAGAGAAGAGGGAGAGGAAAAGAGAGGAGAAGAGGGAGAAATATATCGGCCGCCCGACCTCTTTCTCCTTCTTATTCTTTGTAGCGACCATTTTCTGGTTTCATCCACTCCTCTTTATTTTTTATTTTTTCCTTTTTCTTTATATTTCTTCATCTTCTTTCTTTCTTTCTCTCTCAATATGTAAATTTTCTTCCCCTAAATTTTCTGTCATCCATTTCTGATCCGAACCCATCTTCTTCGATTACTGTTTGTCCCTTTCGACCATTAATTTTTTTTTTCCCTCTCAATTTCATCTTTCAAGACAAATTTTCATTTAATATTCATTTTTCGGTCAATGTAGCTTGCTTTCCTTCAAACTAGGGTTTCAATTCACCATCTGAGGTTGAGTATCTAATGGGGTCCTATTCTTAACATATGTAGTTGAATAGGATGCTCTTCTTTGAGTAGTTTTGATTTTGATAACGTTCTTTCAGTATCATCATCGTCTATAGAAATCTAGGGGAGTTTCTTGTTCTTCAATTTGATTGTTGAGCGAGGGTCTCCCTGGAGCTTTATCTCTAATCTGCTGAAGTCGTTAGCAGTAGAATTAGCTGCCGGGGAAAGGATCATGCTCGTGTAGACGACGATTTGAGGTGAATCTGGGTTGGTGTTGTCGCATTTAGTTTCTGGGTGGACTTTGATTAAAGAATTGGATCATGGACCATGTGATTGGGGGGAAGTTCAAGCTCGGGAGGAAGATTGGGAGTGGGTCTTTTGGAGAGCTCTATTTAGGTGTGTCTCAGAATGGTTTCTCTTGTTTTGTTTTCTTTTGGAACTTTTGTATATTTAGCAAGCGTGGTGATGATTCGTTTGTTTTGTTTATTATGGCAGCTGTTAATGTACAAACTGGGGAGGAGGTTGCAGTCAAACTAGTATGTGACTGGGTCTTGAATGGAAGAATATTCACCATTTTTATTTTGCTTTCAACTAACCGCTTACCTTCCATTAGTAGTAGTTGCTACATCAATTTCACAATTGACTGTTTCTTGTGATAATATTGCTGTTAGCTATAAAGGTCTTTTGATCATATTATATGAAGCGTCAGTTATAACCATCTTCTAAGCCCAGTTATTTTTTTTTTTTTAAATTTCAGGAACCTGTGAAAACCAAGCATCCTCAGCTTCATTATGAGTCCAAATTGTATATGCTTCTTCAAGGAGGAAGTGAGTGTCTCTCTCTCTTTTTCTCTCTGATGATTAGATGGTGTACAAACCGTAGGTTGGTTGTCTAATTGTCTAAGTACTGGGGAAGTAAAGATATATGTGGCGTTGCAATATGTAGTTTGCATAATGTGCTGGTGGAAGATACCAGGGGACAGTTAGATGTTCTTGGTACGAGTACCAGGGGTCATCATTTTTTTTTAATAAGAGCTTTTACGATGTTACTAAATTCTATATTTTATTGATGAAGCGGGAATACCCCACCTGAAGTGGTTTGGAGTTGAGAGTGATTACAACATTATGGTGATCGATCTTCTTGGGCCAAGTTTGGAAGATTTATTTAACTACTGTAATAGGAAGTTTACATTGAAAACTGTCTTGATGCTTGCAGATCAATTAGTAAGTGCACAGAGCTACTTTTGTATTGTATACATGAGCATTTGTTGGATGGTGAAACTAATTAACTCCCTCTCTATTTATTGTAACTTTCAGATTAACAGGGTTGAGTACATGCACTCAAGAGGTTTTCTCCATCGTGACATAAAACCCGACAACTTCTTAATGGGACTTGGGCGGAAAGCCAATCAGGTAGTGCTCTTGTGTAGTTTATGTGATTCTCTATGCCCTATTTGAGGGAAATTTTATTAGGTTCTGGTCTTATAGTGATTCAATTTCGAGTTATAGAAATTCCGGATAATATGGTTTAAAATGATTTCAAAGGAACAAAGTTTTATATTTTTCCATTGTATCTGATATAGTTATGATGAAGTATAGTGATATTTTTATTATTTTTTGTTACAGCCTAGTAGTTGCAATTACAGTTTGTAGTTTTTTCTAATCTGTGTTTTGTTGAATTATGCTGTTATAGGTATATGTCATTGACTATGGCCTCGCAAAGAAGTATAGAGATCTGCAGACTCATAAGCATATACCATACAGGTTGATACTGTTCTGAGAAATTATGGTTCTATTTGCGATATGGCAAGATCTGTATATGTTTTGTTCAAAATTGGCTAGTTCTTAGAAGATTGAGATAGGTGAGGTATCAATGTACTAGAATCTTTACGGTTTTTTCACCAATTTTTCAGGGAGAACAAGAACCTCACTGGCACAGCTCGCTATGCTAGTGTTAGCACTCACCTAGGAATTGGTGAGTAGTCTTGGAAGGAACTAGAGTTCAAAACTTTGTAAATGCCTCAAGATCTTTTTAATAATATTATGCTTCTTTTATGGGCAGAGCAAAGTAGAAGGGATGACCTAGAGTCTCTTGGTTATGTGCTTATGTATTTCCTAAGAGGAAGGTTGGTCTACTGAACTCCTAAAGAATACTCTCAAGGCGCTCAATTATTTCATGAATTCTGCCTCATCTTGTTTTTTGTTTTCATATAATGACTTCTGAAATTTTTGTTTCAGCCTTCCCTGGCAGGGTCTTAAGGCAGGCACGAAGAAGCAAAAGTATGACAAAATCAGTGAAAAGAAAATGTCGACTCCTATTGAGGTACCCCAGAGAATCTAAAAGAAAATCACATTCCGCATATGTGCTCACATGTGTAACATTCAATTAGAATTATCAAATTGGTAATAATGATGGTTTTATTTGCAAGTATTAAGTTATTATTGTTTAAATAGTAATTACTATTAATTAATGTTAATTTTATTAAAATAATTAGTTAGGATTTCTTACAAGAGTAGTTTTTAATAACCCAAAAAGAATTATTAAGATCAAATGACAATGCCCCCTACCCTCGCCACCACACAATAGGAATAAAAATGTTGACGAGAAAACACTATAATAATACTATATGCTATATATATTCTTTACTAACCTTTTGTTCATTCCTTGCAACTGAACATAACCTCACCATAGAACATACTTCTCTTTTATGGGCAATTAGTCTCTATTCTGCTGTTGTACAAATCCATTGTAATTATATTTTATAGGTGCTTTGCAAATCACATCCACCTGAGTTTGTATCTTATTTCCATTACTGTCGATCACTGAGATTTGAGGACAAGCCAGATTATTCGTATTTAAAGCGACTTTTTCGCGATTTATTCATACGAGAAGGTAACTCGTTGAACTTGATCTCAATACTCTAACATTATATTTGCAATATTTGTTTCTATAGCCCTCTATGTAAGCCTTGGGTTCAAGGTTTCTTTTTCTCCCTCAAGTGGAGCCATTTTCTGTCATTCCTCTTCATAGGCCTTGACTGTGTTTTTGTATAATAAATTCATCTGAATTCTTCAATTAGAAAATTTTTGTTATTTAAAGCTGTTTTGTGGCTTTTTTGTCTCCTTTTTTCGTTATCCATTATACTTCTCAGCGTTGAATAAGGATTTCTCAGTAGGTTATGAATATCTCCTTTCAGGCTATCAATTTGATTATGTGTTTGACTGGACTATACTGAAGCACCACCCTCAAAGTGGTGGCAGCAGTTCCAGAGGACGAGTAAATGCTTGCACTCTTTTTCCTTTTGTGTGTGTATGTATATTTTTTTTCTTTTTTTTTATTGGATTTTTTATTTTGGTTCCTGGTTCCGTTTGTAGCAGTCAAGTGGAAAAGCTGCACTTACTCCAGGACCATCTGCAGAAAGGCCGGAGAGAACCTCAGGTCTGCTTCCTTGACATTTTCCCTACTTAGAAAATATTTTTTTTTTTTTAAGGACTACGGAACATAATTTTTCGAAAATATAGGTGCACTTTAGTGTTGAACGTATAACTTATCACTTGGTATTGTTTGTTAAAGTTGGGAAAGAGCTCCGAGAAAGATTGTCAGGTGCAGTTGAAGTATTTTCCAGGAGGAATGTCTCTGGTTCCAGTCCACATGTTGATCATCCCAAACAAAAGGCTCACGAGGATGTGGTAAATTATCTTCTTTGAATTGAACTAAAAATGTTTTTAATGTATGTTCCTTCTCTTGCATTAGATGATTAAGCCATTCAGTTCACATTCATGAGAGTAAGAATCGCTGAAGTGTTTGCATAGTTTTGTTTTGCTTGGATGTGATTATTGTCCTTGGATTTTTCTGACAACCAAATTCAGATGACCTTAGTGGTAAATTTGTAGGGTAGTACTACATAGATGACCTTTCTTCCCTTAATGTTGCTGTGATTGCACTTTGGTGATGTCATATTTGTAGATGAGTTGTTACATTAACTTTCTACTTGAATTTATTCCTACCCTTGGTTTCAGCTTCCTGATCCTGACCGAGCACGTGGTTCTTCTCGATACGGAAGCTCCTCAAGAAGAGCTATAATTACAAACAGCAAGCCTGGTTCTTCTGGTGATCACAGTGGTGAGGGTCGTCGACTTGTTTCCAGCACTGGGCGCCCCTCTACCACACAGAGACTTCATTCTTCTCATGAGACAAAACCAACCTCATTTGTTCGACAATCAACAAAAAGCGGTCGTGACGATCCTCTCCGGAGCTTTGAACTTCTATCAATCAGGAAGTAACAAGTAACAAGAAAATTTTCATCAAGAGGCAATTTGCATTTTGCATCAGAGGGATAAATCCCTTGCACTTGCAATTATTTGCATCATTTAGTTCTCTCTTGTACATTGGACATCGCCCAACTCAACCACGAAATGAACATTACAGGTCAGTCGACACAACTTATAAGACACAAAATCCCTCCGAAGAGTTTGCTGCCGTTGTATCGTGTTTTTAGATCCGACCCCAGATGCTGAGATTCAAGCTGAACATTTCTACTTGTGATTCAAGCAGATGTAATAATAACTGTATTTTCCTTTCACGTACTTCTTTTCCAGACCCATCTCTATCTCTCAGTTGTTTTTATAGTTTACTAGTGTGCTTATAAATATTATTCACGAACAAAAATCTTTGTGCACCCACTTGGCTGGAATACGAGATTCAATACCTCAAAAAATCTGTTCCTTAAATGTTCCCCTCTCCATTTTTTTATTAAATTCTGTGTAGTGGGATTGAAAATCAGACAATTTCTGAGATTCTGAATTGAAAAACGCCTTCTTCCTTTTCCAGGATGAAACTGCAAGTTGAGATTGAAAGTTGTATAGTACTTCAATCCTTAGCCACGTTTTCTTTCTAGTATTGTTTTGCTCCATATGTTGATGTAACCTTAAAAGGACAAATGCGTGTATCATTTATCTTGAAATTCATAGAAAAGGCATCAGCATTTGGATTTCTTCATAATAAATCATCCATATTAACCAGAAAAGGAGGACAAAAATGAACATCAAGTTTTGGTATGAAACAAAGTTAACCAAAAACACGGGCTGTGTAATATTGTTCGGTGAATTATATAATGAAGAAAGGAAATGAGTCATTGGTGTTGAACCACAAAAGAAGGTGTAGGTGTAGAGAAATTTGAGTAAAAAATGAAAGAAAAGAAAGACGAAAACAACATTTGAGAGTGAGACGAGAGGAAGACCTCTAAAAAACTTTCCTAATTT
The DNA here is from genome assembly GCF_002806865.2 of Cucurbita pepo subsp. pepo. Lineage (NCBI taxonomy): Eukaryota > Viridiplantae > Streptophyta > Magnoliopsida > Cucurbitales > Cucurbitaceae > Cucurbita > Cucurbita pepo. The sequence goes on from NC_036642.1 coordinate 367,150, forward strand.
TATCCCTAAAGTTCCGAAAAATTTGTGGCCAAAATTCAAACCAATTGAAACCCACCAAATGAACGAAATCAACCACGCCTTTGGTTTCAACATATATTGTTTTTGGGGTAATTGGTATCCATTCCTTCAGACAACTCATCCTCTTTTCTTCTTCTTCTTCTTCTTCTTCTTCTTCTTCTTCTTCTTCTTCTTCTTCTTCTTCTTCTTCTTCTCCTCCTCCCTACTCTCATGCTCATTTGATTTCATGGCTAATTTCCATGCTTTTTTGCCTCATTTCGGCCTCCATTTGGGGTTCCATTCTTTCATTTTGAGCCCTTTTCTTCCCACTTTGGCTCACTTTTGAAGCTCTCAAAGCTTTGATTTGATCCAATCTTCTTCCCCAAAAGCACAGACCAAAGCAGATCACTTCAGTCCTCCACAAAAATGTCTAATAACAATAAAATGAAAGGCCTCCTCAAAGGCCTCAGATACATTTCTCAAATATTTGGTAAGCAAATAAAATTTAAAAATTGAAAAAAAACCCATTTCCCCCCTTCTTTCTCTCATAAAAATAATAATAATAATAAAACCTGAATTTTTGCAGATAATGAGAAAGAACCTGAAATGCAGATTGGTGTACCCACAGATGTCAAACATGTTGCCCATATTGGATGGGATGGTCCTTCAGTCAATTCTCCAAGCTGGGTATATCCATATATATATATATATATATATCAATAAATAAATCTTATATCTTAAAATATATATACATAATCATTCATTAAATTTCTTTAAATTAAAAAAAAAATTGAAAATTTATAATTATTTGTATGGTGTTCTTACGAGCAAGTGAATGCAGATGACTGAATTCAAAGGTGATCCTGGAGATGCCTCTGGCCAATTGGCTTCTCAAGGTATCATTTATTTGCTTTTTTTTGTATTTTTTATGTTCTTTACTAAATTTTTCTTTCTAGTTTCATAATGTTTACGCAATTTTAAATGAATTTTTTAATAAATAAAAATATGTTTTGGGTTTTATTATAAATTATTTTCACCCTTTGTGTGGGGAAATTAATTGCTGTAATGGATTCCGGAGACATTCAAGAAGTAATATGGCAGATACGAACCACACGGCTCGGGATATGCCGGAGATACCAAAAGCATCGAGAAGACAGTCATCAACTGTCGGCGGCAGTGCGGGGGATTCTCCGACAAGGGAGAAATCGGAGAAGACAAGGTCAAAGAAATCTTCAAAGTCCAAGGAATCGTCTACGTCGGATGGCATTAGACCGTCGCACCGAAGCTCCGAACTGTCCCAGGGCGGCGAGTCGGGGGCTCCGAAGAAAGCGCGACGGAAGAAATCGAAGGAAGACGGATCGACGAGATCGAGATCAAAAGGTGCGGCGGCGGATATTTGTTCATNAAAAAAAAAAAAAAAAAAAAAAAAAAAAAAAAAGCTTTTGGGGGAAGAGGGAAAAGGGAAGAGGGGCAATTATGTAATATGTAGTTCACTTAAAGCAGTAGGTAGCCTATTTCTTTAGTTTTTCCTCTTTTTATTTTTTATTTTTTATTTTTATTTTTGGTTTAAGGAATCTTTATTGTCGAACATATTGTCATTTCTTTCCTATTTCTTTTTATTCTTTCAATTGGTATAAATTCAAAAAGTACTCTTATCTGTTGTTATTCCTTTTTTGCCCTCTATCTATTATTATTTTTATAAAAATAATNAAAAAAAAAAAAAAAAAAAAAAAAAAAAAAAAAGCTTTTGGGGGAAGAGGGAAAAGGGAAGAGGGGCAATTATGTAAGATGTAGTTCACTTAAAGCAGTAGGTAGCCTAATTCTTTAGTTTTTCCTCTTTTTATTTTTTATTTTTATTTTTTTGGTTTAAGGAATGTTTATTGTCGAACATATTGTCATTTTTTCCCCTTTCCTTTTTATTCTTTCAATTGGTATAAATTCAAAAAGTATTTTATTTGTTGTTATTACATTTTTGCCCTCCCTCTATTATTATTTTTATAAAAGTAATATTTAAATTAGAATTAAAATTTTAGTTTTAATTTTATATTCAATAAATCAAATGGACATGAGAAAGATTTAATAGAGTTAGTTCGAATAGAAAAATCGAATATTGTAGACAAAAAAATTTTAAAATGATATAATTACTACGCGTGGATAACCACATTGCCTACCCATCAAACAATAGCTCGATAGATTGAAGTTGGTGCGTATAATAATAACATTTTATTGCATTTAAATCAATAATTTCGTATCGTTATCCATTATTTATTTACAAATATAAATAAAATATTATTCACATGTATCATTAAATGACCAATCCCATGCATATTCACGCAGCATGCAAAATTATTGGATGTTTGGTGATCAAATTGGGCGACGAATAAATGACATTATTTAGACTTTAAGGTGAAACGGTTCAAATTATTTAAATAAAAAAAAAAAAAAACTTTTTATTATTCATACCAATTATTGTGCATAACAAAATTCTATTATTTTATTATGATTTCTATTTTCTTTTTTTTTTCTAAATATTTATTGACGATAGTAAAATTAAAATATTTTTATACTAATTTTGAGATATTATTCTCAATAATTTATTATATATTATTGAATTTTTAAAAACAACTTTTTAAAATAAAATTTATAATGAATAAAATAAAATTTTCATGTAAAATTCAAAATGAAAATAAAATAATAAGCTTAAAAAAGTAACTAAAATTAGAGTCTCATTAATGTTTATATCACTGTATGCATATTTAAGCTCTAAATTGCTACAACTTAATTACAAACTTTGCANAAAAAAAAAAAAAAAAAAAAAAAAAAAAAAAAAAAAAAAAAAAAAAAAAAAAAAAAAAAAAACCACAAAAATCTCCCAAACTCATCTCAGTCAGTGTAATCTCCCAACTTAAACTCTCTATTAACGTTAATCCAACTCTTAACCCTCAAAAACTCCGAAAAAATTCAGCAAGAAAATCCAGAAAACCGCCATTAACAGAGTACTCTGAAGCTTAACAGAATCAAGCATGAATGAAGAACACCCACTGAGAAAAAGCTGCTGTGTGATGACTGATTGTTGACACAGTTTGATCTTCCCCAAAACGCTTCCATTTTTAACATTCTTGAGCTCTTCATCAACACACAGATCTGGGTTCCCTCTTAATCTTAATTTCCCTTCAAGTTTTGCACAGAAATTTGCAGAAAATGGAACTCTGCCGCTTAGATTGTTGTTCTCTACATTGAGTCCATTCAATGTCTTCAGAAACTCAAACTCCGGCGGCAATGTCCCTTCAAGATTGTTACCGTCAAGCCCCAAATAGTTTAAACTTCTCAGATGAACCGCCATTGATGGAGGAATTTTTCCGGTCAATCCCATGCTAGAAAATCCAACCGTGGACAACCTCTTAAGCTTCTCCCATTTCTCTGGAATCTCCCCTCCGAGCAAGTTGCCGCTCAGATGAACCTCCTTCAACCTCGGAATCTCCGATAGAAATTTGGGTATCCCGAAATTCCCAAAACGATTGAAGCTCAAGTCCAGAAACTCCAGTTTCTGCAGGTTCCGGTAGCTTTCCGGAACTCTGCCGGAGATTCTGTTAGAGCTTAAGTCCAATTTCAGAAGCTCTGAGAGATTTCCAATGGATTCAGGAGCATATCCGTCAAGGAAATTCCGACTGAGGTCGAGAATCTTCAGCTTCTTGAGCTTCGACAAACTAGCCGGAATCTGACCAGTGAGACGGTTCCGGGAGAGGCTAATTTCTTCCAGTTCGCCGGAGTCAGAAATCCGTTCTGGGATTTCACCGTAAACGCCATTTCCAGTGATGATTGCTCTTCTTATGTTTGTGAAATTTGCAAAGAGACTTTCAAGAGAAACAACCAACGACGGATTATCCACTAAAACAAGCTCCTCCAAACTCGCCGCAAACGCCGGCGAGTCACCGTCGGATAAATAAACCGCGACGTCGGAGGTGAAGCACTTGTAGAAGACGAGCTTGCGCAGGTATCTAAAGGAGGAGAAAAGAACTGGGTCGATAGTAGAATTGGAAGAACAGGGCGGATTCGCAGAGTAGTCGGAGATAAAACCAAAGCTCAACTCGGTGATATGAACAGCATCAGGCTCCGTACTGTTCGGGAATTCATAAAAGTAGTCACAAACGACGCCGTGTGGAGCGGCAGAGCAAAGATCATCGGGGAAGAATCTCCGCCACGGGACAGCGGAGTTGACGGCGGCAAGAACAGCAAAAACAGAGTCTCGCTCCACAGAAGACAAAACAGGGAGTTGTTGCTGATGGGAAATGGAGAAACACTGCAGAAGGGTGATGAAGAAGACAAGAAGAAGCCATAGAAAGCGGCGAAGAACAGCCATTGGAGAAAGGAAATTGAAATAAAAATGGAGAAATGGAAATGGAAATGGGAATGGAATGGGGTTTTGTTGTTATGTTCTGTGGTTTTTATTTGGTTTGAGGATTTCTTTTGTTGTGGGTGGGACTGCAACAGCAACAGCATCTGTTTATTCGCCGTACTGAAGAGTGTAGTCTTTAAAAAGGGCATGGCAGGCATTTGCAGAGTCGTTTCAGACAATTCGGAACCACTTTGCAGTGAAAACTACCCTACGCCTTCGCTACTTCCATTATAATTCAACCTCTTCTTTTAATTTCTTCTAAACATTAAATAATCTCTAACACACATCCTTCTTCCGATGTGACAAACACACATCAAAAGTAGACAATAAAGTGAATCCTCCAAAAATTGTGTCTTTTTTTCATAACAAAGTTGTTGGCATTTGGTAAGGCAAGTAGAACGAGCCTTACACTAAAATGAATGAACAAATACTGCATCCTAATAAAAATGATCTTTACGACAACCATAGAAGTTTTTAGAAATGAAAGTTATTACTCATACAGCATGTTCTTATTTAATGACTCAATCATAAAAACTCTTTAGTTAAGCGTATTTAAGTGGAGATGGGGGAATACCAGAAGCATTTTAAAAAATCAAAGAAAAGATGCTAAATTTATCATTTTAGGTATGTTTTAAAATCGCATGCAAAGTCGAGGCTTTTGGAAAGCAAAACGAAGGAGAGTGAAAGGCATCGGAAAAAGGGATAAAAAGTAAGGGGGGCCGTTGAATCCGACAGCAAACTGCAGAAACCCGACACTCCGATCGCCAAGCCGACAGCGTCGCAACGCAGCCGCCGACTTCTCATCTCAAAACCCTATCCTCTTCTTCTCTTTCCGAAAGCGACCCCAACTCTTTCTAATTTCAATCCCCACCTCACCCCACCCCCCAATCCAAAACATGCCACGTCACTACACATTATTGGGCTTCTTACTCCTCTTGGGCCTCTCTCTCCTCTCATTCAACTATGGCCCAACCCACTTCTCAAGCCCATCAAAAGTTGTTCAAGCCCAACATCAACACTAACAAGTTCCAAATCCAAAAGTGCTTGAAAGTGAAAGAATTTATGCAATTGGAGTAAAAATACACAAAAATCTCATTGGATTTCTCAATTTTTGTTTAGAATTTACTTTATTCTTCCCATATTTCACTCCATCCTTATTCCATATTTCAATTGTCAGAACGGAAAAGAATAAAAAATTGAAAAACAAAAAAGAACAGTCTCTGACAGTACAGTTGGTAAACGGTTTACCGCCGGCGCGTAACGCAGAAGCCCATAAGATGTGTGCCACGTGGCAAAAGGTAAGCCTCAGACAACGTGGTAACTTGGGAGTGTGGGACCCAAATTTCCCTTTGCCTTCATAAAAAGAGATATTAATAAAACCCCCAAAGGCTTAAGATCGCCTTCTCTAGGATTACTGTTTTCCTCGATTTTCCATTTTTTTCCCTTCTTTTCTTTTGATTCCTTGTTTTCATCCGAAACCAAACCTCAGAGTTTGGTGAAAGTAGCAAATCAAAAGAAGGCCAAACAATAAAGTTGAAAATTGTTTAAGCTTTCGTCTGCTTTTTGGGCGCTTTTAATTTCAAAAGGATTCAAAAGGGGTCTTGATCGATTGTTCAAGAGAATTCAAGTCATGGGTATTGCTGTTTCTGGATTTTGCCTTCCCCCGCTCTTCTTTTACCTTTGGGAGAATGAAAGGTGTTTATTCTTGCTCTCTATACTCCTCTGCTTAGATTGTTTTAGTCGCTTCGATTGTTCCTGTGAATGATTCTGGGTTCTTGCGAATTTTCAAATTTTCGTTCTGAACTATTCTGATGTCTTTTGGCTTTTCGTTGATGGAATTTGCTTGGAGGAGGCTGAAGCTGAATGTAATGGTTTGATTTTTAAGGTGGGGTTTTAAAATGAAGGGGGCTTTAGGGGTTTTTCAATTTTTTTGAAGCTTTTCTTGGAGTTCAAGGATACCATGTTTAGGGTTTTGAAAATTGAAGACATGTTTTCTTTGTTGCTTGAGGTTGGGTCTACTGTATAATCTGAGGAGCATTTGTGGCTCGGTAGTTGGGCTGATAATCGAAATAGAAGTTACAGAAGTGTTGTTATGATTGATTTTGTTTTTGAATTTATATTTGATGGTGGGTTTCTTTTGTGGTTGAAGATCTTTGGCTGCTGTCAAACAATATGAAGAGTGATGTTAAGATAAAATGGCGGCGGAGAGCTGGAAAAGGGGAGAACATTAGGAAGATAATGAAGTGTTTATGTTCTGGAGAGAAAAGAGCTGGTGATGGTATGATTCCTGCATCAGAATTGCAGTCAACTTTGGAGAATTCAGCAAGCGAACACTCCTCACGAATCGGCGGGACTGTCATGAAGCCAGAAATTGGCAATATAGAAGAAGCCGAGTCTTCGCTTCGTGAGAGCGGTTGCTTGAATTATGAGGTTAGAGTCCTTAAGATTCCTAGATTGCAAGTTAACTTTCTTGATTCATTGTTTCATTTTCAGAGGATCCCATGGAACAAAGAAGGAACAAGTTCTTGTTTTTTTATCACATGTTTGTCACAATCCAGAGGAAGCAAGTTAGTATAGTGAAAAAAAAACACATAAACATGCTTCTTTCTGGTGCTTTATGATCAAAATCTTTTGAAAATTGAATGTAAATTGATCTCTGCTTGTATGAGTTTTTGGTCTGTATATTGTTTTACATAAACAAAGCTTAGTGACAGAACTTTATAGTAGTTTATATGGGAATCATGAAAATAAATTGGAGCCAAACATAACTTTATATTGATATGTTGTTTGAAGGAAGCAAGAGCATTGCTGGGAAGATATGAATATCAAAAAGGAAACATTGAAGCTGCTCTTCATGTATTTGAAGGAATAGATATCACTGCAGTAACTAGTAAGATAATGACCTCCATTGCTAGAACAGGACACCGTCCAAGGAGACGATCGCAACGTTTTAGTGACCCACCAATGTCTATGCATGCTGTCAGTTTACTGTTGGAAGCCATCTTTCTAAAAGCAAAATCCTTGCAAGGCCTTGGGAGGTTTGGAGGTACTGTTTGTTAGTTGAGCCTCTCGAATCTATTTCTTTTGGTCAAATGTCTTTCAACTCTGGTGTTGAATTTTGGTTGGAATATGAGGATTCGGTCTAGTTTTCTTTTTTCGGGGTTGTTCGAACAAAAGGGGAAAGACGATTTGAGCTGATTATAAGAGTAAAAGCATTAATGTGTAGCTGATCTATGTTTTCCCCATTATTGCAGAAGCTGCTCAATCTTGCAAAGTTATTCTGGACATACTTGAATCTTCATTTCCCGAAGGGTTGCCTGAAAACTTTGGTGCTGATTGTAAATTGCAGGACACAGTAACGAAAGCTGTTGAGCTGATACCAGAACTATGGAAACAAGGCGATTCTTCTCAAGAAGCGATCCTTTCATATCGGCGGGCACTCCTTCATCAATGGAACCTCGATGCGGGAACCACCGCTCGAATTCAGAAAGAGTTTGCCATTTTTCTTCTGTACAGTGGAAATGAAGCATACCCTCCAAATCTCCGGTCTCAAATGGACAGCTCATTTGTACCAAAAAACAATTATGAAGAAGCTATACTCTTATTTATGATACTACTTAGAAAAGTTGTTCTTAAGAGGATTGATTGGGATCCATCAATCTTGGATCACCTCTCCTTTGCACTAACAATATCAGGGGATACAAGCGCTTTGGCAGGTCAAGTAGAGGAATTGCCTCCTGGGATTCTACATCGAAACGATAGGTACCATACTCTCGCTCTTTGTTACTATGGAGCTGGAGAAGACTTGGCTGCTTTGAATCTTCTGAGGAAATTGTTGGGCAGTCATGAGGATCCTAAATCTCTTCCTGCTTTATTAATGGCGTCAAAGATTTGTGGAGAGCACAGTGATCATGCTGAAGAAGGAACACGTTATGCTCGTCGAGCTCTTCAAAACTTGGATGCTGGATGTGATCAACTGATAGGTGTTGCCAACTGTTTGTTGGGTGTCTCTCTGTCTGTATATTCTAAATCAGCAGTTGTAGATTCTGAGCGGTCCTCCAGACAATCTGAGGCGATAGAGGCCCTGGAAGCTGCACGGAAGAAGACTCGAATGACCGATCCTAATGTTCTCTACCATTTGAGTGTTGAATATGCTGATGAGAGGAAGTTGGATTCAGCACTTCATTTTGCAAAGAAGTGTCTCAAACTGGAAGGTGGATCTAATATTAGAACTTGGTTACTGGTGGCTCGGATACTCTCTGCCCTGAAACGATTCGTGGATGGCGAAGGTATTATAAATGCAGCTCTGGAGCAGACTGGGAAATGGGATCAAGGCGAATTGCTTCGAACAAAAGCAAAGCTTCTGATAGCACAAGATGAGCTGAAAGGTGCTATTGGGACTTATACTCAGTTACTCGCTGTTTTTCAAGTTCAGAGTAAAAGTTTTGGCTTGGGAGATAAGAAGCTACATAAGGTTTATTTCTGTATTTGGGGTTTCTATCAATTCATCTCTGATAGTTTGAACATAAATTTTCATTTGTAGTTATTTCAGGATTGATTTACATGTGAATAAATTACACGAGTCTCCTAAGAGATTCCACATCGGTTGGAGAGGAGAACAAAACATTCTTTATAAGAGTGTAAGATCTCTCCCTAGCAGACCCGTTTTAAAAACCTTGAGGGAAAGCCCAAAGAAGACAATATTTGCTAGCGGTGGCCTTGGACTGTTACTAATGGTATCAAAGCTAGATGCCGAGCGATATGCCAGCGAGGAGGTTGAATCCCGAAAGGCCGGTGGACACGAGGCAGTGTGCCATCAAGGACGTTGGGCCCAAATGGGGGTGGATTGGAGGGTCCCACATTGGTTGAGGAGGAGAACAAAACATTCTTTATAAGAGTGGAAACTTCTCCCTAGTAGACGTGTTTTAAAAACTTTGAGGGAGAAGCCCCAAAAAAGACAATATCCGCTAGCGGTGGGCTTGGGCGGTTACATTAAGCCTTGCAGTTTGAATATATTTTTGTAATTCGTGATATGTTTCCATTTTCGCTCATGGATCGTTATATCTTAATCTTGTTTTGGATGTATGATTCACCATTGCTGACGTTTAATCGTTGTCGGTACCTCCCTTTGACAGAACAGCAGAAATTGTATCAGAAGCTTGCAATTGGAAGTGTGGCATGATTTAGCTCTAGTCTATATAAGGCTTTCACAATGGCACAATGCCGAGGCTTGCCTTTCCAAGTCAAAGGCCATCCATTCTCATTCGGCATCTAGATGTCATCTCACAGGTAACTCCTTAACATCATATGAATTATCTTATCATTACTTCACTTTCAGCTTCTCTTCTCCTTAATATACGAATCTGAAGATAATATCTGGTGATTTGAACATCACAACCATATTTTTCATCCAAGTTTTTAGTTCAATCATCTGAGGTTGATGTTTGGAGCTTGCATTGATTACAGGTATGCTTTATGAAGCAAAAGGATTGTATAAAGAAGCTTTGAAGGCTTTTATGGCTGCTCTGGACATCGATCCCGTTCATGTCCCGAGCTTGGTTTCGTCTGCCGTAGTTCTCAGACGTCTCGGCCACCAATCGCACCCCGTTGTTCGCAGCTTTTTGATGGATGCTATACGTCTCAACCAGACAAACCACGCTGCGTGGTACAATCTCGGGCTATTCTACAGAGCTGAAGGAACCAAATCTTCATTGGCTGAAGCTGTTGAATGTTTTGAGGCTGCAACATTTCTTGAAGAGACTGCTCCTGTTGAATCCTTCAGATAAAACAGCTCTGCTCAAATAATTTTTTGAAACAAAGTATTTTCCTCGTATCTTCGCTTCATAATCTATTTTACACCCTCATTGTACAACAACAGAAAATTAATAAATGTAAAGTTTCTCTCTATTTCTGGATGGTTTCAGTTCTATCGATCGAACTCAACTTGTTTGGAACTCTGTTTTATTGCGAGATCCACGTCAGTTGGAGAGAAGAACGAAACATTTCTTATAATGGGGTGGAAACCTCTCCTTAGTAGATGCATGTTAAAATCGTAAGGTTGACAGCGAAAGTACGTAACGGGCTAAAGTAGACAATATCTACTAGTGTTGACCTCTGACGGTTACAAATTGTATAGAGGCAGACACCAAGCGGTGTACCAGCGATGACGGTTGGGCCCTAAAGGGGTGGATTGTGAGATCTCACATCGGTTAGAGAGGGGAACAAAACATTTCTTATAAGGGCGTGGAAACCTCTTCTTAGTAGACATGTATTAAAACCGTGAAGCTGACGACGATACGTAACAGGTTAAAGTGGACATTATCTTCCCTCAAGCTGTTGCAATTGGTATCATAGTCCGACATTGAGTGGTGTGCTAGTGATAACGTTTGGACTCCAAAGAAGATGGATTGTGAGATCCCATGTTCGGTTAAAGAGATAACGGAATATTCCTTACAACAACTGTAAACCATGGATGCTCAACGTGATGGCATATTAGATAAGATTGTTTTTGTAATTATTGATTGCATCATTATATTAAAGTAAAAAGAAAAAAAGATAAAGCTTTATTTATAGAATTACAATTATAAAAGAATCTAAAATGATTGGAGACTGTTTCTTCTTTAAACCGAACTTTATAATTTCTCTTGGAATGTAAAAGTTGAAAATAGAACAAATACAGATGAATATCTGTAAATTACATAAACAAAGTGGGTAAAATTCCAAAAACTATAATATACAAGGACGGGAATGAAAAATAAAATTGGATAGACTTTTCACGTATGAATTAAAATTTCCCTGATTATCCACTATGGTCAGAGAACATCACGCCGACAGAGCACTGTTTTTAAGAAACAAAGACAAATCGCCAAAACAGACAAATCCAAATCACCACAAACATGCTCTGTATCTTTCCTCGAGAGAAAGAGGGGACAAAATGTTTCTTTGAGAGTACAAGTGGGTACAAGTCCGCTGCCCAAAGTTGAATCCCAAACCATTATTCCATCTGCTTCAGCTTTTCATAAATCTTAAAACCCATAAGCTCTGTTTTTTTTAGGGGTTGCTCGAAATCCGTAGCTATGGAGGTTGGAAAGAGGGTAGAAGAGGAAGCAGGGCCGTCTTCGGCCGGGAAAATTGATGAGCTCCGGGGGGAGAAGCTGCCGCAGACGGCGAGTGGGAAGCAAAGTGAGGAGTCCGAGGTCGGAGATGAAGAGGTTGATGATAAAGAGGGGTTCACTCCAGGGCCTTTGCTTTCACTTAAAGAACAGATTGACAAGGATAAGGTCTTTCTTTCTCTCATCCCTTTTCAAAATCTCCATTTTTTCTGTCTGATTTTTGGTTAGAACTTTTGGATTAAGGGGTGCTTTTGTTTTGGTTTGCTTCATGATTTGGTTGCTAATAACAGAGTTTATATGTTTGGGTAACGGCCAGTGGGTCTCAGAAACTAATAGACTAATGAAGTTTAAACGCATTTTCAGAACTAAAAGAAAACCCTTATGCACAATGCGGCTTCTCAACTATCAAACTGAGTATTATAGTGTCTTGCAGGTTTTTGCAGTAGTTCTTCAATGAGATGATATAATAATGGTTTATTTTTTTGGATTCTTGTAAGTTCATAATCTGTAGGATAGCATCAGCTTATTTTGCTAAGTTGGTTGGTTGAGGATTGTTGGGAGAGGAGTCCCACGTTGGCCGTTGGCTAATTGAGAGGAAGATCATGAGTTTATAAGCAAGGAATACTATCTCCATTGGTACGAGGCTTTTTGGGGAAACCAAAGGCAACCCCATAAGAGCTTATGCTCAAAGTGGATAACATCATACCATTGTGGAATTTAGTGAGCCATGCTCTTAACTTAGCCATGTCAATAGAATCCTCAAGTGTAAAACAGAAAAGTTGTGCGTCTCGAAGGTGTAGTCAAAAGTGACTCAAGTGTCGAACAAATGGTATACTTTGTTCAAGGGCTACAGAGAAGGAGTTGAGCCACGACTTAGGGGAGGCTGTTCGAGGGCTCCATAGGCCTTAGGAGAGGTTCTATGGTGTATTTTGTTCAAGGGGAGGATTGTTGAGGATTGTTAGGGGAGGAGTCCCATGTCTCTTAATTAAGGGGAAGATCATGAGTTTATAAGTAAGAAATACTATCTCCAATGGTAGGGCCCGTGATTCCTAACAAAGTCTCCACAAAATAGCAAAAAAACGAGCCTGCCACAGAACTATCCCTTTATCTTATAGAAGGGACGATATGAATCTTTTTTTTTTTCTCCAGACATTATATTCATTCCAAGCCCTTATCACCATGGAACCTATATTATTGAATATTTTTTAGTCATCCCTCCGTACAGGTGTAGCTCTAAACCTCATAGTTATGCTTCTTTGTGGAGTTGATTCTTCTAGCTTTAGATGACCTTAGTGAACTTTAGAAGGCAATCACTTGAAACAAGTGATTCTTACAGGGTCATACAGTTCTGTTCTAATGTTGTTCTTACTTTTACAGGATGATGAAAGCCTGAGAAGGTGGAAAGAAAAGTTGCTTGGCTGCTTAGAAAGTGACTTAAGTGGTATATTTTCTGAAATTCTTCTTTGTTAATTGATAGTTTTGCTGCACTTGTATTTATACATAACATTATGCTTTCTCTGATACTAGAACAAAGGGAACCTGAAGTCAAATTCCACTCCATTGGGATTATTTCTGATGAGTTTGGGGAAATCATCACTCCATTGCCTGTTAATGAAAATCAAGGTGGCCGTGTTCTCTTTACTCTCCGAGAAGGATCTAGGTATCAACTTCGGTTGACGTTTACCGTAATGCATAACATCGTCTCAGGCCTGTCCTACTCGAATAAAGTCTGGAGAGGAGGATTGCTAGGTACATAAATTTTGACATCCACTGTTTCTGAAAGCATGCTTATCAAAGTCAAATAGTTTAACTTATTATGCTTGTGTTTTTGGCGATTGATATCAGTTGATCGGACACAAGGAATGTTGGGTACTTTTGCCCCGCAGCGAGAGCAGTATGTCGAAACGTTGGAGGAGGAGACCACTCCTTCTGGTGTTCTTGCAAGGGGAAATTACTCTGCAAAGCTGAAGGTATGCATAAACAAATACATGTTGACAACTGATGATTATACAATTATAACAATTTTGAATTCGTCTAATCTCTGAAGTGTTACCTTAGAGTCCATATTTACTATTTTTTACTTTTTGGCTGAAATTGAAATTTAGTGAGTTTACAAATGCAAGGCAAGAAATTCGACCTCGTGCACGACGGGAAAATGTATAGAATACATGAGCATGGAGGACATGAACTATCATCAATTCCTAATGTCACATCAATTCATCTAAACAACTTATGTGTATCCATCAAAATTTGACAGTTTAGCTGAAATGGTATGGCAGTTGATCATAGAATGGGTATTAATTATTAAATAAGATTAGGATTAGACAAACTATCTCTTTCTAGTATTTTGTGGCAGGATGAGATCTGTTGTTTTGTGGTTTTGTGGGCCGAGATAAACAATATGACCTTTAGAAGTGCGAGATTTCACGTTGGTTGGAGAGGGGAACGAAGCATTTCTTATAAGAGTGCGGAAATCTCTCCCTAGTGAACGCATTTTAAAACCTTGAAGGGAAGCACGTAAGGGAAACGCCAAAGAGGACAATATCTGCTAGCGGTAGACTTGGGCTATCACAAATGGTATTAGAGCCAAACACCGAGTGGTGTGCCAGCAAGGACGCTGAGCCCCCGGGGGGTGGATTGTGAGATCCCACATCGGTTGGAGACGGAACAAAGCATTCCTTATAAGGGTGTGGAAACCTCTCCCTAGTGGACACGTTTTAAAATCTTGAGGGAAAGCCGCCAGTGAGGACGCTGAGCCCCCAGGGGGGTGGATTGTGAGATCCCACATTGGTTGGAGACGGAACGAAGCATTCCTTATAAGGGTGTGGAAACTTCTCCCTAGTGGACACGTTTTAAAATCTTGAGAGAAAGCCGCCAGTGAGGACGCTGAGCCCCCAGGGGGTGGATTGTGAGATCCCACATCGGTTGGAGACGGAACGAAGCATTCCTTATAAGGGTGTGGAAACCTCTCCTTAGTGGACACGTTTTAAAACCTTGAGGGAAAGCCCGAAAGGAAAAGCCTAAGAAGGACACTATTTACTAGCGGTGGGCTTAGACTTTTACGAAGACTTAAAAGAGAGACCTAATGATGTGCGGTTCCTTATTAGATTCTATGTTTCTCATCTGCTTAAAGGGCATGTTTGTTTTGTAATTATTCTTTTGCAATACATATCAGGTGGCTCAAGCACAATTTAAATAGCTTCTTGGCCATACATGTTATTAGCTTCATAGATTTCCAGCTTTCTGCATGAATGGTTAAACCTTTTTTTGTTGGTTTTCGACAGTTCGAAGACGACGACAACCGGTGTTACATGGAACTCCCGTATTCCTTTGAGATCAAGAAGGGCAGTTAGTTGAGTTAACGTCGAGTCGAGTTGGCGCACGTCTTTCTTGGACCATTTCTTCTTATTGTTTTCCTCTAATGAACTGGTGGTCGTCTTTTTCACCCTTTTACTTATTTGAACCACAGTAGGAAATATGCAAGATGTGAGTACAATTTGAGTCTTTGATGCTATGAATGGAAGTTCCTCGTAAATTGGCATACAAGTAGCTCAATGAATGTCAGTACAAAATGATCTTCATTCTACAGCCCCACTTCCTGTAGCCGTGGAGAATGATGAACCTCAAAAAACTCGTGTACGATGTTTTTTATAAATTAAAAAAATGAAGAATTAAATTTGTAATTTTAAATTTTAATAACAAACCACAAATTCTAAGAAATACCATTGTGATCATATATTTTTTTTGTTGAGTGCCAATAAATTAATATATCATCAATAATCAGACCGTACAAGCTAATTCTCGCCAACTGTACGCGATAAATTACTTTTTATCGTATCTGGCCGATATGAAGAGCCGCCGCCAAAGGCGGCAGTTTGCATGAGAGAGAAAAAAAGAAGCGCGCATTTCAAACGTCACCGTTCCGCCACCCGACTTTATCACCCGCCCTATCACTTCCGCTCAAAATAAATCTGGGCCGTCCACGTGTCAAACTATCTCACTTCTCATAAATTTCATCCTTCCCAGTGTTTGAAACTTGAAGTTTCTGCAGAGACTTCTATTGATTCTCATCTCTCAAATCTAATCAAGAATGATGGAAGCTTCTAGCAGTGGCGGCTCTAATGCTAATAATAGCAGTTTTTTTAACCCTTGGGTTCTTCGTTTCCAGAAAATGGGACTTGAACTCTGAAGTGTCCTCTGTGGTATATTTTCGCTTGGCTCCTGTTTCACTCTACTTGTTAGTAATTGACATTTTTTTTTCGTCTAACAATTGTTTTATTGTCGTCTTTTTGATGTAATAACAGCTTGAACTTCTTTGATGAACCTGTGTTGCTTCCTTGCACTCACCTGTTTTGCAAGTATGCTTCCCATTTCGTTGTTTTTCATTCATTTTTCTTATTTTTGCGATTTGCAAGTTCTAAATACGTTATTGACTTTGTTGTAGGGGTTGCATGTCATTTGCTGCCTAGATTGGATCAGTGTGCCCTCTCTGAAAATCAGGATTTGTCGATCGAGGTAGATTTTCCACTAGTCTTAGGCTTCTTGTAATCTTTCGTAAGATTTCTGGTATTTGTTGTTGTTATTGTTTTTTTTTTCCTTTTTTTGAGCAGCGAGGTCTTGAATTATCCCTGATTCTTCATCCTTTATGATTACCCTGTTTCATCTCGACTTTTCTGAATATCTGATTTATTTACAAACAGGGTCATATTCAATACTTGAACATCGCCTTTCTTGATTGATTAGATTACGGGTGATTGTTCGATTTTGTATATGTATATATATATATCTCGAGGGATGTTCGTGATGCCTTTGTCGTATGCTACATTATGCAGACATGAGGCCTGCTCCTTTCATGGACAATATGGTGTCAATCTACAGGAGCCTTGATGCCACATTCTCTACATATATGTCTAAACTAGTCTCATCTGGTACACATTACAAAACTTTTTTTTTTTCGAAAATGAAACTTGAAAGCTACAATTCTAAAGAAAAGGAAGATAACAAGTGCGAAAAAAATCATTATTGTCATATAGTGCATTAATATCACAATTCACATGTTTTAAAATTTGCTTCCTATTTGTAGTATGCTGGGAACAATTTACTTACCGAGAATAAAGAAAGACCAGTTGCAACTTTAATTAAATTTTCAACACGTAGTCTTAGTTCTTACCTCATTTATGTCTTCTGCATCTCATGGTCTGAAGATCATCCATCTTTTAAACTGCCCTAAGTGTCTAATTAACTACAGTAGACGCTGGGGCAGCTGTGGACGAATCATGTTTTGGTCAGTCTATGCGTTACTCTTCCAGCAACTGCAAGGGGTTTGAGGGGTGCGCATGCCTGTTGATTGTAAATGTGAGAATCTTGACATTGAGGGTAGAAAGGGTAGTGGGCGGCATGAAGATTGTAGAATGCCACCTGTGAGTCAGGCAGACCAGTTATCAGCCGGAAGCCCACCACCCTTTGGTGCTGGCAAGGTGTCAGATGACAGTAGTGAAGAGTACCGTGGTCGTGTAAGATTTGATATTTCTCCCTAGTTCCTCCTCCTCCCCTGTCTTTTTCCTGGTCATTTTCCCAGCTTTTGTTGCAAATGTAGGAAGTGCATGCTGGCTTCTAGCATCATTATAAGCTTCTAAACTATCCGTAGCTCTGAAGTGCCATCTTATTGTCGTATAGTGATAATTGCCTCTATATCATGTAGGTGCACATAATTCTGTGTTGTACATATATTTCTGAATTTAGCAATTGATAGTCTAGCCGAGAGGTGGTGTGATTGCCATACAATATCTTAGCGAAGGGTCTTTTCATCCATTTTCTGATAACTTGAAATTTGGAGTGTTTAGGGGTAAAAGCTTGCATGAAAGAAAGGCGTCCTTTGAACGAGGAAGCTTATAAAATTTCTCTTGACAACTATGGGTGCATTGATGGTCCCAAATCTGGCAGGCTGAGGGTTTTAAGCAATGTAAGTTGACTCATTGGATGCATGAAGAGTAATGGTATTGAAATCCTTACTGTCATTGTTACATTAGTAGAGTACAATTTTGCTGGGGGAGCGTGAGAGCATATATTTAAGGTTTCATTATGATTTCATTTATTGGTTAGGGTGCTGTAGTCAATTGCATCTTCTGTTCCGTACTCGTCGTGGTTCAATTGGTGATTTATGACCCGATTATTTCCCATTCCATTTCTACAGGCACCCAAGCTCTTCTTCATTGGCTTGAGTTTCTATTTTACTGGTGATTTTCTATCGGCTTATGAGGAGGATCTTCAAGATTTGGTTATAGCTGCGGGAGGTACCATATTAGAGAAGGACGAATTCCCAGCACCTAGTTGTAATGACCAGACTGCACCAAAGGTGCTGGTTGTATACAATCGATTCTCCTGGAGGATGCAAAGTGGGGGAGGAGGTTTCTCGATTAAATGAGGCCAGAGGGAATAGCTGCAAAGGTTGGAGCCCAAGTCATTGGTCATACATGGCTTGTGGAATCCATTGCAGCGGGTAACTTGCAACCTTCTGTCAGCTGCTAACCTTGATTTCAATCTATATTTTGTGCTGATTCAAGGCTTAGTTATTTATTTAAATGATTAATCTAATCCTATTCGTGAAGTTGGCCCTTGTACAATACAAACTGAAGCTAATCTGAATAGTTAAATCTACATTTCCTAGGCTATCTGTAGTGGGCTCCCAACTTCATTGGATGGCACAAGAAAAATATGCTTATCCTACAAATAAGAAGCACATCTACCGCAAGTCTCTACTTAATCATTAGACTGCAGATGATTTATATGTAATATACTACTGAATCTTCAATATCGCTGCCTCCCTTCTGATGTATGTGGCTTTGTCTAGATAGCAAAAGGCAATAAAAATTACATGGATTTCTTTGATCGTATAGAAAAAAGTTCTGATAATAGCATTGGAGAAGCCCAATAGAAGCTTTTGCTGGACACTTTCCATGAAATATCTAAAATAACCTTGCTATACCTAAAGTATTATCAGGTTGGTCGGATTTTTGAGGCCTGATGAGGAGCAGCTTCCGTTGTTATCAATGCCACGATAAATTCTTGTTTGGATTCTGCACAATCAGCGTTATAAACATACAACTTTGCAGCTACCAGAAAGAAGAGAAAGTTGATGAAGCCCAAGATGGCCAATAATGCGTAATAATGGTCTAGATGAGAGACGTTTAGATTGTCCAAAACCCAATTGCTGTGGTTTTTTTTGGTTATATCAGCCACGGTCTTCAGTAAAAAACTACTCAGAAAATGTCCAATTCCCAAGCTGGTGGTGAAGTAGGAGGTGCCAAGGCTTTTCATGCCTTCTGGTGCTTGGTCATAGAAGAACTCAAGCTTTGCAACTTCTGCAAAGGCATCTGCTATTCCTGTCAAGGCAAATTGAGGAAGAAGAATGAAAATGGAGAGTGGAACCTGGTCTTCTTTGCGAAAAATCTTGTTTTCTCTAACGGTTTTCAGTCTCATCCTTTCAGTAATACATGCTGCGACCATGATAGTAATTTGCAACACTAGTCCAACACCCATCCTTTGGAGCAATGTGATCCCTCTAGGGTTTTTGGTGAATCGACGAGCAAATGGAACGAAGAAACAGTCATAGATGACAATGCTGATCAGCATAAAGATTGTTACAAAAACTGCAAGGCTTGCTGCAGGAATTTCAAAATGGGGACCCAAGCTTCTGTCAAGGGTGGCGCCTTGTTTCACAAATAGTGTACCCACTTGTGAAACTAGTGCACTTGGAATGAATGTCGCTGCCAGAATGGGTATCATTTTAATCATTTGCTTTGTTTCTTCAACTTGAGTAACAGTGCATGGTGTCCTTGCTGAGCTCGTCTCACCCTGAACGGCTGCTTTGTCTAGGAATCTGCAGGTAATGGAGTTCTTCTAATCAAGAAATGAGGTTGACCATAATCAGCTTGGAAACTTGTATTTACATTTAGTTCGATAGAATTACCTTAATGAATGAGTATGATCAATCCTATATTTTTTTGAATTAGTGTAATCTTCCAAATTAAGCTCATGAAGCTCCTTTGTATCATCAGGAATTGGCAGTTTCCGGTTCCCCACAGCAGCCACAATCACCTTAGCTATCCTGCTGAAAGGGCTCCCTGAAGGCAATTTGTGCCTATAAAATGGAGTGCCAATCAGAAATACAAGCACAGAGATTGAAAACCCGACAGTTGGAATCCCATATCCAAGGCCCCAACCTACGGTGTCTTGGATGTAAACCAAGAAAGTGTTTGAGAACAGAGTGCCAAAGAAAATGCTGAACATCCACCAATTGAAAAAGGAGAGCTTTTGTGTTCTTTCCTTGGGTTCAAAATCATCAAACTGGTCAGCTCCCATTGTCGAAATGTTGGGTTTGGTTCCACCAGTTCCAATTGCGACTATGTACAATGCACAGAAGAAAATGCCTACTTGAAGAGGCGAGGCTTGTTTGTCACAATGACCTTCTTTGGCCTCATCGCCGCATGATGGTGGTCTCAGGGCTGGCAATGAAACTGACAAGGTTAGCAGGACCATTCCCTGTATGACACAAGTTGGATGAGTCTAACATGTAAGTACAGACTCAAATTCCCTCCTCCATACGTTTATTTCTCTCTTTGAACTTATTCTACTGCTTCTAATGTTTCATCGAAACCAAAAGACAACCCAATGGAGATGAGTTTAGATACCATTAAAATATAGCTCATTCATAGAATGTTTGAATCTTACAATGAGGTAAATTGCAGAAGATGCGACAAAGGTCCAGTATCGACCGAGATAAGCGTCAGCAATGTAGGCACCTATAATTGGTGTCATCCACACAGTTCCAATCCAGTTGGTGACATTATTGGCAGATGTCACAATGTCTTGATGAAGTTTGTCGGTCATATACACCACCAAGTTTGTTGCAATCCCATAGTATGCCATCCTCTCAAACACCTCGAACACTACATGAAACAAACATGTTGTGAATATTAACCACTTCTTTCTCAACCCAAGAACTCAAAGAACAAAACCTGATATGGGTTTCTGAATAAGGTAGTTTCTAAATGTTATTGCCTTTTGTGAAGTTATTCTCTTGATTCCCATGATATGGAACCAAGGACTTATTAATCTTAGTTCTTTAAGAAACCAACTCTTTCTTTCTTTGATGCTCCTATGAAGGATATCTTCATGCCAAATATTGAAAGACTGAACTCATTACTTGTATTTTTGAAAGGAGAGCTTGCAGGTGTGCAGGCTACCAGTTAGGCAAAGAAAAAAAAAGAAAAAAAAAAAGAGGAAAGCTTGTTGAAGATTACCAACAATGAAGGAACAGGCTCTCCATCTCCCAGTCTTCGATCTGAAAATAGGATCACCTTTGAGACTCACGGTTCCATCTTGTGTATAATCATCTCTTCCGTCTGCGGAGCCTTTCTCTTCCACCTGTGCCATTATAGTTAACAGACAGAGGAGAAAATGAACTTTCTACTGGCAAATCGTTGAAATTCATGTGAGTTCTATTAGCTTTTTATATAGATAAAATAAAATACCCACAAACACACAAAATAAAAATAAAAATAAATAATAGGAAAATCACCACCACAGACGTATTTATTGGGAAATTAAATAATATTACGGCAAAGTATGTAAAGTTAGCTAGGGATGCAGGCTTATGGTTCAGAAACTTTAGGTTCATGCCATTTAGGATTGAAAGTTTTAAGTTTTCGTAGTCTAAATTAGAAATTGCTTTGCAGATTTACAATTTTAGTCTAAAAGGTGGATTCAATAGGTAAGCTTTTGTAGTTAGTAGGATCATGAATCCTAAAGTATTAGCAAGCAAGTCCATTATATTAAACGAAACCATGGCTTAGCCAACCAAGTCATATTTGTTTAAGAATTTTTTTTCGTTGTTTTGTACAATTTGATATGCCCGTAGCTCCTCATTGGGTGCTTGTTTCTCTCCAATGTGAAATTGCTGACATGATACCAACTTAACATTATGTGTGCTTCTCTTTTTCAGTCACTTTCACTGTTTGACTCACTCATTATTTTTTAGATGTTTACGATTTGAAGGAAAATGTAATTAATATGAAAGAACCGTTCCAAGCAATGCATAGCACAAGCTTTTCCTGCTTGTTGGTATCTTGAAATCGGCAGAAGATGCTGATTTGAGATTAGCATGTTGTCTTTCATGAACTCTATTTTACCAACTTTTACCATCATATTATGTTCCTTTTTTACTTTTCTTTTTCTTAGTTTAATATGTATGAAACTTTCTAAAATGATTAATGACAGTAGAAAATAAGGATTAAAGGACTTTCTACTCTTCCAAAAAAAAAAAAAATATTAAAAGAGTATTTTTGTAAAATTTGTTCGTCACGAGAAGGAAATGGCAAACTGCCAATTTGAAGCAAAGAAATGCTTTCTAATTGCAGTTTTACTCTTCAACCAATCCTTAATTGTTTCTTGTCATGCCTGGAAGGGTTAGGTTCTTTTTGTTTGTCCAACTGCATCAACACACAAGGATTGTACCAAGTTTAGTTAAACAATAAATTGCCTAAATTTAGGCAAAGAGATGAAAAGGGTATGCTCTGCAAGCTACAAGTCTCAGCTCTCGAGGTCCCATCTAATAGAAAAAGGATTGATATGGACAGTGCTTACAGACAAAAACAAAAGTCATCAAGACAAGATTAACTTTGTGAATTTCACCCAATGGAATCAGAGAAGCATAGAAAGCACCAATGGGCTTAACGGGTTCTTTGCAGATATGATTATTAAAACCAAAAATCTGATTTTGAGATATACTCGAGAATGGGTTTTAGCCATTTAAATTCAAGAACCTATTGAAGGAAGGCCAGACAAAGTTTACTAATTGTGGTGTATATTCAATATTGGCAGAAAAGTTGGACTACATCAGTATTAATTTTTTTTNACAAAAAAAAAAAAAAAAAAAAAAAAACTTTTTTACTCCCAGTTATCAAAATTTTAATGCTAATCTAGGAAGTTACTTACATACGAGAATGCAATTGCAATGTAGCTGTCACAATTTATCAGATTAATGCTAGACTTTGATTCACATCTATCGAGTTTTAGAATTCCTGAAAATAATAGATTGAATCTATTCATCACACAAGTATTAAAAAAAGAGATGTAAACTCCCATTCGGGATTTTTTAAGTTTGCATTATTGTATGTTCATGTATTCTAGTTAAGCTATAACTATGAGATATAGTTGGACATAAATATGTACAGTAAAAAGTTCGTCCACATTATTCACCTGGCAGGTTTTATGGATAAATTGCTTTGGGATGTAACTTTCAATGGTCAAGGTAAATTTAATGAAGTTTAAATTAGAAATATCAAGCAACAAAAACGAAGAAAAACAAAATCAAATCTATAAATTTCCTATACAAAATAAAGGGATGCTCGCAATCCAATCATAACATTAATTGCCCATCAGATATAAGCCAAAGACTTAGTGAAATTCAGAACAGAAGCCTCTGAGCTCACATCAGATGCACATGAAGTTAATATATAACCAACGAAGTTTCTTAGGGGGTCTATGGGAGTCCATCCAAAGGCCAAAAGTCAGACTCAGCATGAGAATAAACTCCTATTCAAAAACATTGGCCAGTGTTAAACAATATGGAAGGATATCTACTCAACAAAGGTAATTTTTAAACAACGATTGCAACACTGAGAAGCAGTTAAATCATATAAACAAAACTAAAAGAATTGTCAAGTGGAGAAGTAAATCGCACACTAACAAAACTTCTATGTTATATTATTGTGATTTGTTATTGATCCTATGTGTAGGACAGAGAAGAAGTTGGTTATCTTGATCAAGAGATATCAAAGTTACCACATTAGGTTCTACAAAGCCAAATGGAACTAACTACCTGATTAATCTATGCAGTTATACCAAAAATTGAAGAAAAAAAGGCATGAAAGATAAATTAGAGAACCCAAGTATCAAAGAAATACCTAATTATGACTATAAGAATATCAAGGTGACATACCACAACAGAGATGGGCTGTGGAAGGATAGCAAACCTTGGTCCTTCGCTGCTGTCAGCAGCTCCAAAACTCCACCTGAAATTCCTGTGGATGCCAAAATCCCATTTAATATTGTGCTAACCTCAGTATGAAACTCAAAACTTATCCTTTTCCTCATGCAAAAACACCAGATCGAAATAGTTCTCCCCCTCTAGAAGATCAAGAAATATGATGTTTACGTGGTTTTCAAAATGTAGAAATAAACCAAGTTGTAAAGTTCCTCCATAACAGGAAGAACCTGATAGCACCTCCTATCTCTGTCTTAAATGCCATATGAAAGCCACATCTAGCAAGGCCGTCTGCAGAAGCCTAGTATTTAGCAAACACTCAATGCATAAAAGAGATAGAGCTACATAATGCCAAAATTACCATGAAAAACAATAAACTTGACATACAATAACAATATATAGAATATCCTCATAACCACCCACCGTCAACATAAAGAAAAGTAAATAGATAATATTCTAGCTTCTACACTAGATTAAGAAAAAAAAAAACACAAAAGAAGTGTATAATGCTCACAACAACAAGCAGCCTCAAGATAACAAGCCTAATAAATATTAGTACTGCTAAAAGCAATGGACATATTCAACTACAGAATTACTACTGCCTGATAGCAATGAGAATGAAGAGATTCGATCATTCTCAGGATCTGTTACTATCCAGCATTATGTCTTGCACGTGGAAAAGGATGGCATGTGCAAATATTTGGCAACTAGGCTTAACCATGCCTAGACTGAGTGCCACCATAACCACCACCGTAACCACCAGGAGTCTGTGAAGCATCGGATCTCCAGCCACCACTAGAGTAACCTGAATTTCCATTAGTGTCATCATATCCACTCCCCATGTACCCACCACTCGTGCCATGTGGCTCTCCACTTTGACCGCTACCAACATTGCTATTTGGAGCACCTGTAGCTCGTCCTCCAGAGGTTCCATAGCCGCCATAAGGACCATCATTTCCACCATAATAACCTTGATTCGCATATCCAGAAGCTCCACTAGGAGATTGGCCCCTTGGGGCAGAAGGAGGTACACCAGTACCCGAGGCACTCCAAGGAGCTGCAGCCCCAAAGCCTGGACTAGCGCCATAGCCGGGACCACCATATCCTGGAGCTTGGTTGGTCCAAGAACTTTTCATCGCCCCATGTGCTCCACTTAGATAACCAGCATTGACTGCAGTTGGATTTCCAAATGGTACAGCTGGACCACCAAATCCAGCACTAGCGCCACCATACATACCAACACCATAACTACCATAACTTCCATAAGGAACACCACTGTTTGGTCCTCCATAACCATAACTTGAAACACCATATCCAGAATATGGTGGGAAACCACCAGCAGTAGACTGTGCTTGCATATATCTATTGCCATCTGATCTACCATCGAAGTTGTTAGCGTTAGCGCCAGAAGAACCATAATTTTGATAGCCTCCACGGCCACCACTTCCTGGATTTGCATCCTTAGGAAGTGCCCGTTTCACCTCTACAAGTTTACCATTCAGTTCATGAAAGCTCTTACAAAGTACTCTATCAACTGCATCTTCATTGTCAAATGTTATGAAACCAAATCCACGAGGTCTCTGAGTATTTTGGTCATACATAATCACTACATCAGTTACTTGGCCATAATTTTCAAAATACTGCCGGAACCCATCTTCTGTTAGTGCCGAAGGTAGACCGCCAACAAATATTTTTTTGGTCTTAAAATATCCACTACCTCCAGAGCTTCTGCCGGAGTTATAGCTCCCACTTCTTGAGGAAGTTTGCTGTTCCTCTCTTGATAAAGCCCTTTTTGCCTCCACCTGTGTCAACAAAGCACAACTAGAATTGCTGAAAACACTCACCGGAAAGCAAATAAAATAAATATTTATCAGTTATCATAATGAGCATATAATATGTTGCAAGATTTTCAAAAGCATTTTAAAATAATCAATGGGTCAAGTTGATATATTTTGATTCCCTCACTGTCCTTGTATCCCAGACATAAATCCCCTTGCACGCAGTGCAATGCAAACAGACTAACAGAACTTTTGTTAATTAAACCTGCCAACACAATCATAATGGTATGCCACAATATATTATTTACCAGGAAGGCATGTGCTAATCAACTTCTCAAGCATATAGGTTCCCTTACAAAGTAGTGGTACACTCTCTTTTGATCTAAAAAACAAGAAGGCGATGTCTAGTACAGGGTGAGGTATTACCACATGAGAGTTCAATATCAGCCGAGGATGCTGTTTATGTGTTCCGGTATCAAACGAATGATAACGATAGAACAAACGTTTCAATCCGCTACTAAAAGTACTCATGAAACTGCCCGTCTAGAACCCTTAGAATACGTATACAAATGGACGGAGATAACTACAAAATTGAGAAGGTTACCCATAAAAAAAATGATCCACATTACACAATTCCAACTTCCCTTGCAGTTGAGATAGGAAGAGGGGATAGAGACGAAATAACCCAAACAATAACTATTCTGGCCGTTTCTTACTGTTTAGGACCACTTTGATGCCAGGATCAATAACAGTAAACCAATTATGAGCTGATGAAATACAAGTGAGAGACTGAGAGTGAGTCTTACTACAGCGCCACTGTAAATAATGAGCTCCTAAATTAAAGGCAATTTGACGGTTTAGTCCCACAAGAATATGGTCCTCGAAACCCCCATTATGAGAACAACAAAAAGAAAAACCGTCGAGAAAAAACATAACCTAATAAAGCAACGAAGTAATGCAGATATAAATTACAGAAGAAGAAGGCAAAACCTGGCGGCCATCGATTGTGTGCTTATCCTGAAGCACCTGATCAAGAACTGAAGGATCAGAGAAAACGACAAACCCAAAGCCTCGAGGACGGCCAGTGGTCTTGTCGCGCATAATAACGGCCTGGATAACTTCGCCAAATTGGGCGAAATGGCCTCTGAGCGTCTCCTCGGAAGTGTCCCAAGCTATTCCTCCGATGAAAAGCTTCCCCTCGTCGGAGTCCATGTCTCTGATTACTGAAAAGGTACCGGAATTTGGGGCTGCTTCGTGTTTGCCAATGAGTTGGAGTTACACTCAGCTCCTAGAGATCGAAAAAAGGGAGAGAGAAAAAAAAATAAAGAGAGAGAGAAATGGAGGGAAGAGAATGAGCGCGCGAGTACGAGGAGGGAAATTGGGGTTAGGGTTCCGCGAATACGATTTTGATTCATTAATTTTATATATATATTTAATAAATATTTGAATTCATTATAGGTCTCATGACTCCCTGAGGTCGAGAGTTCGAATCTTATCCCATTTTTAGACTATTATTATTATTTTTATTAAAATACCATCGTTTACATGGTTATAGTTTCAATAATTTTTAAAACCAATCTCCATTGGCATGATGCTTATTTTTATCAAGCTTCAATGTACCATATTAAAATAATATTTAAATATCATTTTCTCTTTAATTATCAAAATATCGATCACTTTCATATTTAAACATTGTTTTCTCCACGTCACAAAAAAAAATAAAAAATATATATAATAGCTCAAACTTCTATCTTTTAAGTGTCCGTTTTTTTAATAGCCTTGATATTTAAAGAAAAATATTTTTTAATTTAAAAAATATTTTTTACTCACTTAATTCGTCGATATGGGTCAAATTTGTTCTATATAGTAAAAAAAAAAAAAAAAATTGAAATTCAGTAATCGAATTATCCATCTAAAGTACTTCAAAATTTGAATTATTATTATTATATTAACTTTGTTTTTAAAAAAAATATTTCTATATTAACTTTAACGACATCAAGGGGAAGGGACCCACGTCACAAAATATTATTTTATTTTATTTTATTTTATTTTCCACTTTCTTTTCGATGGCCATTTACAGGTTGTGATCATGATGGGTTCCGAGTCCTGACAGTCACTTGATTCGTTTGCTCGTTTCCCCCATAAGTTGAATTTAAAAAAAGAAGAAATCCTCTCGACCGTTTCACCCTGCCCCACTTGCCCTCCTTTCCTTTACTACCAATTCGAAGCATTCACTCTGTCTCTTTCTCTCATCTTCATCGGATTCTCTAATCTTCGTCGGATTCTCCCTCTACCTTACTCTGTATATCCAACCATGAAAACCCATTAGAGGGATCGGCCTTTCAGTGTCATCGGAGCATTTATCTCAGTCGGAGAGTCTTCCATTTTTGTTTTATCAACAATGGGGTGCTTCATTGCTTGTTTTCGCTCTTCAGATGACGTGAAGCGCAGGGAACAAAGGCGACGCAAGGTTTTGCCACGAATCCAAGTAAGCCATCTTCTAGTTTTCTCGAGCTCATGAGGGTTTTTTTTTTTTGCAACTTTTGTTTGATTTAATTGAAAGTGGTTGAAGAGTATCAGAGAAATAGGCCGACGGTAATCTCTCTATTGTGTTGATTTAGATTGCTACATGTTCATGGAATCTGTATTGATCTCGATTTCGTTGCTTTTAGTTATTTAAGTCCATTGGTTATAGTAAGAACTTGTTTGCTTTCTAGGAGTTTTCTTTGACGAACTAAACAGAGCTATAAGAACTGAGATCCCATTTTAAATTTTACTGTAGGCTAATGCTATCTCCAAGCCCGTTCAGACCTCACCATCCGCCGTAGACAATGCTTCTGATAGATCTACTAGTCCGATTCTGAAAGCTCGGTGAGCAACGAACAAGAAATTACCCCCTCCCTGTTTTTCTTTGAACACAAGCCGTTTCTTGTAGTGTTTTTTTAGGTTCTGATTCCAAGTTTATGGGTTCCTTGTGTAGGGACAGGCCCGAGGAGCTGCAACTAAGCCCGACTACTAGGAAAAGAGTAACGTTTGATTCTAATGTAAAGACATATGAGCTTGATCATGTTGAAGCTGAAGCTGAAGCTGATGTCTTACTTGAAAAGGAAGGGTACAAGGAGGAGAAGGAACTAGCTGGAATATCCCAATGCAAATCTCGCTCCGAAGATGGCTCCACTGTTTCGAGTGTTTCGTCGTACCCTCCCAATCATAGGTACCAGAATTATAGGGAGAGTGATGATGATGATGATGAATTGGATTATGCTGATAGTGATCTTGATCATGATCATGTTGACGATGATGATGATGATGGTGATGAGAACGATGATATTGAGGATGAAGAGTATGACCATTTCTCTGATGATGAAAGTGGGAGCAATTCTGCTCAAGTGTTTGCTGATGAGGTCGATAGCTGTTTGTCTGTATGTGGGTGTCCTGGAAAGGCTGAGCCTCAAATAGGGGCGAGACGGACTGCTCGAGATAGGAATGCCTGTGTTCATTCTGTGTTGAAGCCTGTGGAAAATATCTCACAGTGGAAGGCAGTTAAAGTTAGGGATAAACATCGGTCGAATCCTCCTTCCCACAAAGAGAATTTGGCACTAAATGGAGCTCCTAGGAGTTCTTTTGGGACAGAGCCAAGTTTCAAAGAATCATCATTTGGTTGCAAATCAAAAACTTGCCAACCTAAGAACTCAGATCAAGGCATAGCCGTTGATGCCAGCCTTTCAAACTGGTTGAGTTCTTCAGTTACAACACCCCCAAGCAAGACTAGCACAGGCATTTTAGGTCTTACAACACCAGAGTCACAAGGGTCAAACTCACCTAAAAACCAGGAAGATAGACCAATTTTGGGAGCCTTAACTATGGAGGAGCTCCGACAGTTCTCACCTCCTCCAAGGAGATCACCAAATAGAAGTCCCAATGAGATGCCAATCATTGGGACGGTCGGCACATACTGGAGTCACTCCAGCTCTGTTGAGGATTCTGGACCAGCCTCTTTCAAAAGAGAGTCAAATATCAGCGGTAACTACAGAGAAGAAATGCGTGTGAAGTAAGACTGGCACTGAATTCTGATTGATGTTGTGGAAGGAAGAAACCAGTTTGTTTGGAGTGAGTGTGTCATAGATGTTGATAAATGAGGTATGAGTTTGAATAAACGAGTGCAAGCTTGCCAACTTGATCAACACCATTGTATGATAGACATGTTTGGGAGAGTTGTATTGGTGTGTTTGAATTGATTTATTTGTTGTAATACTCTTTTGTTCCATAGAGGTAATTCATTCGTTTGCTTATTGTTTTTCTTCATCTACATTCCTTTCCAATTGTCTTTTCTATATGAGATCCATTGATTAAAATTTCGAACTCTAATAAGGTAATGGGTAATCTGCATCAGTACTTTCTGTAAGTCGCATGTAAAGCAAAAAACTTACTTAGATTATTAGAGATAGATTTTTTTTTTTTGTTGAATTACACAAATGTTGACAGCAATTTCTAACAGAGAACCTTTGCTGTTGCATATTGAAATCACACAGCACTAAAGTTGCTACTGAGTGTACAATCTCTGTGTACAAGAGAATGATGTAACCAAAACTTGGATTTCAGTCTTTGCTAATAAACTAGAATGTGAGACCATTTATATCTAATATGCCTAAGTGATACTCAAAGCCAAAACCAGGTACCTACCCTTTCCCGCAACCTACACTGGCATTTTCAAGATTCAGTAATGACTTTGGACAATACAAAAGAAGACAGACCTGAAACAGCACAGCCTAATTCTCTGTCCTTTGGCGCTTTGATAGCTGGGAGCTAGATTTTGAAACGTCTGGCTCGGTATTTTCGGGGACTTTTCTATGCTGAGCTTCTGGCTTCCCGCCTTCTTCGTTAGTAACATTTTCGGATATTGTGTCAGCTTCAGATGGATCAGTGCGGGCTGTGCAAATTTCCACCTGGGAAGTTTCCAGCTCTGTTTTGGCAGAGAAATCATCAACCGTATCTGAAAATGGAGACTCATCCAATGTGGATGCTTTCAGGTTATTGCCTGACTTGCATTGTTTTTCAAACATCATTTGAAGGTACTTCCCTTGTTCTTCTATTCTTAACTGTAAATTTCGTTGGATCTGTCAAACAGCGAACAAGAAAGGAATTACCTCACAATAGTTAAATACTAAATGGAGGGATGGGGCGTCGTAAAAATATGGGACTAATGCGTTATGATCACATGAAATCAGACCACAAACACACACACACACCATCTACCAGAATTCATCGATCCACATTATTACCAGACCAGCAAAAGAATAAAAATATACCATTCTTTCACAATTTATGAAGCATAGGAGTATTCTATGGTTGCCTAAAGCAAATTATCATAAAAGGGAGGCTCCAACAAGCACTTTCTGCTATCAAAATTAAACCATCTCACTTATAATTTGTAATGGCCTAAGCCCTCCGCTAGCAAATATTGTCCTCTTTGGACTTTCCGTTTTGGGCTTCCGTTCAAGATTTTTAAAACGCGTATGTTAGGGAGAGATTTTCACACCCTTATAAGGAATGCTTCGTTGGGATCGAATTCCATGATTGCCTAAAGCACATTTTCATAAAGGACAGGCTCCAACTAGCAATTTCTGCCATCTAAATTAAAGCATCTCTCTTATAATTTGTTGATATTTTCTTTCATAACCCGAAGTCCCATGACCTTCCCATCATACTTCATAACTGTAGAGACTAAATCAGATTCCACTACATCATCATCAATAAAAGGGCATTTTAACATCATCAATAAAAGGTTATAACGAACATGTGAGTTCTTGTGGCTAAATTCAAGGTAGTTTATCAGAATTATCACTATGCCAATCCTTGGGGCACGCTTTCAAGGAGAGGATTTAACTCAATTGATCAGCAGAATCTGTTCAAAGTAACAAATACATACCTCGAGTTGCTCATGTAACTTTTTCTGAACTTCCATCTGCAGACGTAGAGCCTCTGTGATATCAATACTCCTGCTATGCAAAGCCAGATCAATACTAGGAAACCCATCTTATACTTGGGAAAAACTGGTTGTTCACAAGAAGAATGTAAACATGGAGGACCCCAGTAAAATAATTCCTAAACAAATGTACCCTAAAAGTATTCCCATGTGAACAGTAAATCCGCTAGTTTAACAAATAGTGTAAGGGGAATATTGATCCTTTTTGGCATTCTGAGAGAAGGTGAATAATTGGAAAAGAAAAACCAAAGAACAATGGAATAAAAAAGTCCAACTAAATATGCCTAGAAATCTCAACCCTCTTGAATGAACTCATAAAGCAAGAAATGCATAGACAAGTCAACAAAATCTGCCTAGACATCACAGCCATCATGAATGAGCTAATAAAGCAATAAATGAGTAAATAAGTCCAATCAAATATGCCTAGAAATCTCAGTCATCTTGAACAAACAAGTCCAACTACAAATGCCTAGAATCTCAAACTGATAATGCCACCAGCCTTTAAACCATGCTTGAACATATTAAACTGCATACACTTAAATTTTCCAAAAATAAAACCCAAAAAATTGACTAACGTTTTCAAATCGAGGGATGAAATATCCTCAAGCGAGGTGGTGCTTTTCTCCATTGACCCTGCAGTGAAAATTCATTCAATTTTTAAATCCAGAGTATCAAACAAAATCAAATCATATGCGTCATCTTGATCTAACTATTGAACTTAAATACAGGGGTAAAACTTTGCATGCATTACAAAGTGCAGAACGTAAGTCAGATATCATAAGTATTTTCTATACCTTTTGATGATTCTGGTTGGTATCTAGCCGTCCTATATTTCTGCAAGCAAGAAGCCATATAGCCAATTATAAGTATAGAATACTGGAATGTTCAGACATGAATAGTTGCTTATTACCCAAAAAAATGTTTGGACATATGCACACAGTGCAGAACGGGTGGGCTAATGTAGACTACTGATGTCTGAACCTTGTTTTTTTTTTTTTTTATTATAACTCGTTCATGTAGAAGTAAATATACCTGCAAGTGGCTCTTCACATGATAGATTGTCAAACCCTCCACTTGCATAAGCTTTAGAACACCTTTTGGAGTAGCTCCTGACAGATGAAATAGTAAAGCCATTTAGATATAATAACCATTATCAAGACAGGACGTGAAGCAGGCGGGCAATACACACTTTCACTGCCACCAAGTTTGTTTACAGCCTCTACAAATGCATCATGAAGTTCTGGTGTCCATCGCATTCGTGGCTTGGAGGGAGCTCCATTTGAAGAGGGAGTTGAGGTAGCAATCATAGAAATTTCCCCAGAAGAAGGAAGCTGATTTTGAATTTGAGACTGCTGCACTTGCATTTTTATCACTGGTTTAGATGCTTGGTACGCTATCTGCGGAATCAACAAGACCAAAACAATTATAAGTCCCTCTTAGAAGTATTAAGCCTGTCAAATGGACAAAAATATGCATAGTATTGTGAAAGAACTCCAACCTTTGGTTCCAAATCTGCAACATTGGCATCCACTAGAAGGTCACTCCAATTAGAAGTCAATGAATCATCAGTTATTAGTCTATCTGTCCAATCCTGCCAATCATTTTCTTTACTGAATTCATCTGAAACCATAAGAGAGCTGCAACTATTGTTTTCTACGTGACTATTGCCAACAGGGTTATTTTCAGGAGCTTCCAGAAAATCTGGCAGTGCATCCGTACACCAGGAATTGACATTTTCACCAGTAGGATGGTTTGTTGATGAAAAGAGTTCTGAATGAGAATGTAAGAGTGCACCATTAGCTGATGTATCGGAAATGAACGGTGCAACTGATTGGTTTTCATAAAACGAAACGGATGAGTAGTGAAGATCTGTTGAAAACCCTGGAGAAGATGAAAATATATTGCCAACTACTCCACTGCTAGAGTGTAAATGGTTGGAATGAACAAGTGGCCTTGATACCAGTTCTCGTTCCATTGAAACCTGTTGAGAATCTGGCAACTTAGGATATACCTCCTCCAAACAAGTAGGCAGTAGGACTCTTAATGGTTTAGATATATCTTCCTTTACCTCTGCACTACTATGCTGCCTTGCACTTGAACTTGCAATGGATGAGACAAGACTCGCCTCAATTTTCATCCTTAAATCAAAGGAAGGAACAAATTTCATCTATTTGCGGCAATAGTTTAAGCACCACGTGGCAATCCATCATATTGTAGCACATAACTGGTCCTTAATTTACTTCAGTAGTCACAGCTTACTCCAAGTCCAACATCTAGAAATGGACAGTGGGGGAGGGGGTGGAATCATCAATTTTGACAAAAGTAGAAACAATTTCAGAGAAAAATAAATTACATTTCGGAAGAAAAAGAAAAGGCTTCTTCTCAATGAACTAAAGCATATACATGTTATCGCAAATAAAAAGAGATTTCACCAGCAAGATGACACAAGACCCATCAATCACCAAAGTTTAGATGATTGAATTTGGAGCTAATTTCCCAGAACCTAACAATTTGATACTGACAGAAGCAAAAACTTTTTTTTAACAATAATTCAGGCTGAGGGGAGATGAATCGTAAAACCCTTCCCAATATACTCATACAATTCCGTTTTCTGAGCGTCTACTCAACTCGAAAAACTATAGATGCAATTGTAAGTGATCATCTTTACCATCAGCTGACATCATATAAACGCTACATCAAAGCACTTGCAATTATTATGATCATAATTTATTTTTCAAATCAAATTTCTATAACTTCAACTGCACCATCACAAACCAGCCAAATTAACAAGAATTTCAAAGTAAACAAGTCGAATATCAAAACCTGGAGACTAATTATTCCAAGAAATACAGTTTATATAGCAGCTGAGAAACCGACTTCAACAACACATTGTTGAAACGGAGAGAAGAACATACAATTGAACTTACGCAATAGCAAAACATCAAATTCTGAAGCAGCCAAGTGGATGAATCCCAAAACGAGTTCACAATCGGCCTCAAATGGAAAAAAGATTACACACACACACAAAAAAAAGAAAAAAAAAAAAGGTGATAAACCTAACTAATCGAATGGATAACGTGCAAATTCTTACCCAAAAGCCGAATAGAAAGCGTCTGGAAGGTAGAAGAAGAAGAAAAAAAGGAGGAACCCCGCGAAGAAAAAGACTCGGAATAGAATCCGAAAAACCACAAATGATACGGCGCTGAGAAATCGGAGGATGTAGCTCTTGGGTCACAGGCGGGTGATTTAAATATGTCACCGGCACAGCCGATGAAAGCCGGATGAGGTGACGGCCGTGATGGTTCCGCTTTGTCGTCATTGCACTCTGAAACGTACGGAGCTAAATTGTTGTACGCGCCAAAAATGGCGCGTAATCCCACACGTTCAGTTTTGGCCAATGGTTTGTACAAGTGAACGTTTTTTATTAGTAATGAATTAAACAGTTGATAGGCTGCGAGTGGGAGTATTCTCAATGTTGTCATTTTTCTGCTCTTTGTCCCAGTGGCCAATACGACTCGTTGAAAAATAAAAAAAAAAAGGTTTTTTCTTTTAGGTTTTTGTCGAATGAGCATGCCCACTTTTTTAAATTATAATTTATTCCTCAATTTTTTATAATTATAATTATTTAATTACAAAATAAACAATTTTCGCTACCAAAATTATTCTACTAAAATATTATAGTCACTTCCTATTTTAAGAGATAATATTAATTAATTGAGTTATATTTAATTTAATTAGTCAATTTTAACCTAACTCAACTGATATATGATTTGAATCTCTTCACTTAATATTATTAAGTTTTAAATTAAAAAACTGCCAACTTTAATTTTGAAGATTGAATTGTCTATTAATTTGTAATCATATTTGAAATAATAATATGATATGTTTATTAATTAATATGACATAATATTTTTTATGAGCTTAATATTTATACAATTTGTAATTAAACCACCCATTTTTTATTTATTAAATTGTGTTTGACGTGTAATGTAAATGGGAGATGGATTTGTGAAGAACAAAATAATATATTCCATTATACCGTCTTTCATAATGATATTCTCGTTATTTTTCAAACAAATATTGATATTGATATTCTCATACTTTCAAAGATTATAAAGTACAGAGGCAATTTTATATCAAATTTTGAGCCCAAACATTTACGATGCACTTCAATAGAATCTTAATAGAATCTTTTACAACAATGAATTTGGAAACAAAGAATCTAATTAATATCAATACAAAAAAAAAAAAAAAAAATCAAAGCTGATAGTTTTGGAAAAGAAAATAATTAAATATCAAAACAAGATATTTTGAAGCAAATAAAAACAAAAACCTAAATTTGAGGTAACAATTATAATTTTTTTTTTTTTAAAAAAAAAAAAAGAGCATATGGAATCAGCATCCACTATGAACAATTGATTTTTAATTTTTTAATTTTTTAAAATAATTTTGAGGTTGAAGGATATTGTGAAGAAATTGGAACATGAAGCAGATTCCATATATCAAATTTTGCAGAATAAGAGACAGATTCTTTTAATATAAAGATGTTTCCCTTTGCCAAATTCCATTTGTTCAAGTTCTTCATAAAAGTTCATTGTGTTAAATAATTTAATTATTTATTTTCCTTTTAAAAAGCCAAGTGTCACCATAGTGTTGCAATTATTAGATATAAATTAATTAGCTACAATATTTTCATCTTACTTTTCCATTTAATAATATAACACCAACCCAACTTTTTAATTAGACTTCACTTTCCTAAACTATTTCAGATGCGAACATAATCTTACGTTACTCCAAAAAGTTAATAAGATATCGTGTTTTTATAAATAATTTTATTAAAGAAGAATTTTCGTTGGTATCACTTTAAAAAAATTAAAAGACGCCAAATTAAAAAAATATAATAACGAAATAAACTTTATATGATAAAAATATATATAGTATTTAATATGTCACATAAGACATGAAAAAAATAGATAAATATTGAGATTAAGCCACGTAGTACATGGAATTGGGGAGTTTGAATCTTCTATCAGCAGCGGGAAGGCCTTCGAAGCTGCTCCATTGGTCACCAACAATGCCCCAAATGTGGTAGCCTTCATCAACAAGCCTTTGCCTTGCTTTTATTTTGTATTTTTGCACTTCTTTTCCTTCATCTTCAAGACCCCTGTTCATCGTCGCCAAAAATTTAAATAAATTAGAGTTAAAAATTACCATTTTAACCTTTAAACTTTTATTTAATTTCGTATCTAAAAAAAATCTTATGACTTATTTGATATTTTTTAATATTTATATATTTATTGGACGCGTAATTAAAAATTTAATGTTTTATGAGACTGTGCAATTCTATTTTAGCTCTAATTTTTTATTTTTTTTGAAAATTTAGAAATATTAATATTTAATCTTTTTAAATTTAATAACCAAATTCGAATCTTTAACTTGGTCAAAAATATATATTAATTACTATTGAACTATACTCGTTTTAGCTAATATCGGTTCATTTAATATTCAAGTTGACTCGTGGTCAACACCTTTTCGAAAAAGTTTCTCTTTTAAAGCATAATTTACGATAGGAGAGAAAAGAGAGAGACCTCAAAGTGAGAGCAGACCATCCATGGAATCCAACTTGGATGAGATTATCAACCGTTGGAGATCTAAGATCTTCGCCTCTTGAAGATATCAAAAAGATTTTAATCCCTTTGTCTCTTATATGATTGAAGAGCTTCAATGTATGCTCAAGAGCTGGTGCCTTGCTGCTTTTCATCCACTCTTCTACGTCTGTTTCATTTAACTTTTCTCCTCTGTTTTACATGTTATCGTAAGTTACGCATAAATTTTACGAGAAAAACTACAAGTTTCATTAGATAACACTCTTTGTGCTTCAAAATTGAAGTTTTTCTTACGACCCAATTCTTAATTTTTAAACAAAAACGCTATCAAACATGATCATATATTACTTTAGGCATCAACTCTATAGAGCTTTTGAACGTGCAATATTAGTGGCATTGTCGAAGTGACTCACCCGAAACCGTGTTTCTTGTAGAAAGGAATGTTGGACAAAAGGGTATCATCAACATCAAAGATCCAAGCATCAGTGCCATCACCTTGAAGGCTGCAACAAGTGGTGAGATAAAGCTTGACCTCTTCAATTGCCCTCTCAGAATCAGCAGTGTATTGGGAAGATGTCATGTACTTCTTGATATGGCTAATGCATTCTTGAGGCACAACTTCAAAGCCTTTAACATTGTTTAGCTCAACATTAACCCTCCAACTTTCACAATAGATTTTCAAGCTATCACCCAAATCCAAATGGCTGTTTTTTGGCCTCAAAATGTTCCAATCTCCACTAGCAAATGGTGCCAAAAGGGGTGAGAGAAGAAGCCAAAATGGCACAAGATTTGCCATTGCCAAAGTGGATGGGATTGTGGGGGAAGGGTTATTGGAGGGCTTTCTTCAAGAGAGAATGGAAATAAGAGCCTGTGGGGTAAAGTGGAGTCAAGGAAATTTATGGGAGAAGGATAATGAGAGCTAATTATAGCCATGTGTACAAAGAGGCTATTGGGTGTGCTTGACAACTGGATTTGGCCCCATTTCTATGCTTGATTGAAGGGCTGCTTGTGAAATGGCCATTAAAATTCGAACCCAAAAAATAGACTTCCAATCCACCCTCCTCCTTAGGAGTCCAACGTTCTCACTAGCACACCGTCCGGTGTTTTTGTAATTGTCCAAAACCCACCGTTAACAGATATTGTCTGCTTTGATCCGTTATGTATTTCAGTCACGATTTTTAAAATATGTCTGTTAGGGAGAAGTTTCCGCACCGTTATAAGCAATGTTTCGTTCCCCTCTCCAACCGACGTGGAATCTCACATGAGCGGAATGATTCACATACCACTGGTCACTTATTAAAAAATATATATATATCTTAACCAACATGCCTAATTATTTTTATAGGTTATTGGGTGCTTTTAATGCTAGAAATATAGTGGAGCCAAGTATTATTAGAAAAACCCAAAATAAAACCCAAAATATAAAGACTATAAATGCAATTAAATCCCTTAATCAAAGGGTGAGTAGGGGCCTCATACTCGACATTATTATTACAGATGAGGATACAAAACAGATAAGTTTTAGTCTAAGGATCGGTAGGACCATCAAACTAGACATATTATTACAAGTAGAGAGAGAATTCAAACATATGATTCTTTCGATCGATGATACAATATTTTAATCGATTGAACTATACCACATGAACGACGGGGACGGCAATATTGTGCACCAATGAATTGATACAAATAAAGTAAAAGACATTTAAATGGTAATTGAGAAATTTTGTTGGTAAGATTGAAGTTGAAGACAAACAAGTAATCTGTGCACTTTTTGACTTAAGATTTGCAAGGAAACAAAAGGTAGAAAAAGTTCACTACAAGCTTTGAAAGGAATCTTTCTTAGTCTATTCTGTGGCCCACCAAAAGGAATAAAGACAAAAGATGGTGGACACAAAAGCAAGGGGCCAACATTTATCCACTAATTTTACCCTAATCACTTGTCACGTCCCATATGGTTGGGAGTAGAACAAACCACCATTTATAAGGGTGTAGAAATCGTCTCCTAGCAGACGCGTTTTAAAGCCTTAAAGGTAAGCCCGAAAGAAAAAACCCAAAGAAGACAATATCTGCTAGTGATGGATCTGGACCGTTACATCACTAACGTGTACTAAAAAATAAAAACATCAAAGTGGTATGGTTTTGACCCCTGAAACTTTATCAATTTTCTTTAACTTTAAATTTAAATACTTTGATTATAAAAACTATTTTGCAATATAATTTTACAACCTTATAAACACCCTCCTCAAGGATTAACTTTGGTATATGTGGAGGCAGAACGTAGTTCTAATACCATTTGTAACAATTCAAACCTAATGTAAGATCTAACAATGAGGTGTCCAGCATCCTGGTTGACACATATTTCAGTGTCTGGCTTATATCTATTTGTAATGGCTCAAGCCCACACCGCTAGCAAATATTGTTAACTTTAGCCTGTTACGTATCGTAGTTCGCCTCCTATTTAAAAACAGATTGGTTAGNAAAAAAAAAAAAAAAAAAAAAAAAAAAAAAAAAAAAAAAAAACCAAGATACATTTATGAATGAGAGAGAGATTTAAGCAATAACTACTGAGGAAAAAAATCATACAGAATCTGTAATTACTGCATAAACTTATGAGCAAATAATTGAAAGCAAAAAACAGAGAACATTGAAAGGCAGAAATAATTGAAGAGCAACAAAATTGGATGAGATTAAGAAAGTATTCAAACACTTTACAAATTTGATAATTGGAAGGCAGAGAAGAAATAGCTAAGTATATGCAAAAAACTCTATCTCAGAGTTAATTACATGAACAAAAAAAAATTTCCCATCTATCTCCCATACAAAACAAACCCATTTTAGAGTTCTTGTTTCTGGTAAGAACCCATCAAAGACCCTTCATTATTCCACAATTTACAGAAATGGGTATCAAAAGAAACAAGAAAAATCACCACAAAAACAGAGAGAATTCAAATTCAATGAAGCAAGCCATCATCAAAGTTAAGAGAATAGCTTTGAAGATCATAACTGTACTGAACTGTTCTCTTTTGCAGTCTCAAGTTGTGCTTCCACTGATACTTGAGCTTCAGAATCAAGTGTCTCAAAGAAGATGAACAGCTCAAAGGAGGCGTTTTTGAATCGCCCACATAAGAAATTGAAGACCCAGAATTTGCAATTCTGTTTCCAAGCCTTAGGAATTGCCATTTCCACAAACTAAACCCTAGAACTTTCATTTTGGGGCCTTCAGATTTGGAGAGAATTTGAGAGAAATGAAGGGAAAGGCCAAAAGGAAGAGATTTTGAGATGATACCTTTTTTTTTTCTTTTTCTTTTTTTCTTGAAGGACAGATCTGGTCCCAAATTTGAGAGAAATTAAGGGAAAATGAAGAGATTTTTCTTTTTCTCTTTATTTTTTGCAGTTGAGGACAGGGTTGGTCCCAATTTTGCTGAGAGGGTATTAAAGGACTGTGAGCTGAAATGAGGTAATGTCAGAATCATCAGTAACGCCAACCGCACTAAGGGAAAAAAAAAAGTTGAGGCCTTTTGTCGTATTTTAGTTTGAATTTTGTTGAAGTCTCTCATCTTCTAATACTTATTGTTGTGTTTTAACCGTTTGAACGTGTCTGGTATATCATACAAAATTTTACCTACCATTTAGAAGGAATGTTTCATTTCCTTTTACAATCCAATTTTGTACAAGTTCAAGTATACTTCTAGTAGTTATTGTTCGATACCCTTAAAAGTAATATTTCGTTCATATCTACCATGGACTTCTGATATTTACTTTTTCACTCCAGGGATGGTTTTTTTTTATATTAAAAAAAAAACTTTTTACTTTCCTGAAGACTGCAAGTTGGGGAAAAAAAAGGTTTAAAACAATGTCCGTTGGCAAAATTTCTTACCCAACACCTACTGTGGCAGCGGAGAAGAAAGAAGGGAACAATTCACTCAGACATGAATTTTTGGGTATGCAGAGAGTAAAGGAGATGTAGAAAGCATAAATAAGTATACTTTTTTTATGCTTTTTTTGGTTCGTAAATTACGTGTAAAGTAGAGTGAAGTGTGGCAGAAGGATATGGAAAAGATAACATGATTCCCTGATCCTCGTCAGATTGCCATGAAATGGGTTTCAGCTCCACCCCATTCTTTCTGCAAAAATACACATCTTCTTACTAATTTTTAACTTCTTTTCACTGACAATTTTATTTTTTAATTTATGCAAATTTTAGTTTATTGTGAATTCGATTCATGTGTTTCTTCGTCTTCTTTATTAATGTTTCCAAAATTTAATAACTAAAAGTTATTTTTTAAACAAATTGTTATTATTTTTAAATTAAGGAAAAATATTCTCAATTCCTGAAAGAGACCAGCAATGGACTTCAGTTCATAAACTTCTAAAATCTAGTAATGCAATTGAAGATGACAATTATTTCCTTTCTTTCTTTTTTGTAGAATTTCCAAATGTTCCAAGTGTTCATCGAATGTCCTAGTTTTTATAGAAAACAAAATCTAATTTTATCATCGTGGAGGAAGAATCACGAATCAATCAATCAGAGAGGCATATATGGCATCAAACAAACATGGAAATGGAAACTTCTCTAGTTTTTCCTGTTCCTGATTCTTAGACTTATGTGAGGGGAAAATTTTATGTTCAGAATTCCGATACCTCGTTAATTCCCGAGAGGACCGATATCCACAACCACGACCCTCACTGCAATGCCGAGAAATGACAAGGTTTCCTCCCGATCATTTCCTTCCCTACCCTGCAGACAATCTGATAGGGAGACTTTTGAATCGGTACCAGAAATCAAATCATGGGCACAAATTAACTTCATCTATAGAGACAAAACACATTGAGTATCAACCAAAACTCATAACCATAATTTCTTGTCAAGATAAAGTAAGTTAATCCCAACAATGAAATTTAATCATATAATCCTAGCCTAGAAGGATAACAATTCACTTGATTTGATGGTCAAACAATAGCATTAGCAGCACTTGCAATTCTCGGCCAGAGATCCGCACATTCCTTTCCAATTGGGCCTGTTATAGCAGAACCTGCAAGACCCAAGAAAATAACCATTCAAATCCATGAAAGCAAAATAAACGAAAGTATGAAAACCAGAACACCTCCAAAATTATCAGTACTCAAACTACATTTCTAGTTAAGTAAGGTCAAATACATTGATATTTACGGTGCATTATTCCAGAGAAATAAAACATCAACAAAGGTAAAATATCGAGGGCGTGATGATTTCTCTTCTTCTATTGTAAATGAACACAGAAGATTAACATGTTACATATCATTTTCTAGATCACATATGAACTATATACATTAAAGAAGGAGAGATCATACCTTTCATCTCTCCTTTGGGATTCACGATGACACCAGCATTATCTGCACAACGAAAAAGACTCTTATCCAACAACTATATAATTCGATTTTATATGGGTGAAGACATGAAACAGTCCTA
The DNA here is from genome assembly GCF_002806865.2 of Cucurbita pepo subsp. pepo. Classification (NCBI taxonomy): domain Eukaryota; kingdom Viridiplantae; phylum Streptophyta; class Magnoliopsida; order Cucurbitales; family Cucurbitaceae; genus Cucurbita; species Cucurbita pepo. The sequence continues at coordinate 409,520 of NC_036642.1, forward strand.
AAAAATTGACAACAATATGATACTAAACACATAACCCGATAGCCATTCATATAATGAAAACATTACTACTAGATCACATAGTAAGCCATTTAATCCAAAGTGAAATATGGAGATATTCGCTTCTATGAATAACCTTTGCCATCGAATAAAAATAGAAAGCACCAAAATTAACAATCTACACAGACCATGTTTGTATGAAACTAAACTAACAGAGTAATAAGATTTTCTTAACCCAAATTTCATCCACAACACATAAAGAACAGAAATCATCCACAAATTTTAAGATAGATTCAATCAACAAAGAATAACCGCCGATACTACATCCAATATCAACAATCCATTCGATCAATGTTAACTAGAACGATAACTATATGCCTACACAAACTAACCTAAACGCAAGATAACATGGTATAAAAATGATCGGAAGCGAAATACGACAGGTAATTTAAGTAGTGAATTACCTTCGAAGTACATAAAGACACCATCCTTTCGGCGCCATGGCTTGCGCTGCCTGACAATAACAGCAGGCAGCACCTTCTTCCTGAGGTCAGGTTTTCCCTTCTTGACCGTCGCCATAACCATGTCACCAACACAAGCAGATGGCAGACGGTTGAGGCGGCCCTTGATCCCCTTCACCGAAATGATATAGAGGTTCTTAGCTCCTGTGTTATCGGCACAGTTCACTGTAGCCGCCACAGGAAGACCTAGCGACATCCTAAATTTATTCCCGGCGGAACCTCCCCTACCTAAATAGATACACAGCAATAACAAACCTCAAATCTTAGAATATGAAAACAGTAGCAAAACAAAGATCGAATCAACTAGTGCGTTTACAGTTACATATAAAGAGAACGTCGGGAACAAAATGGACATAGAACGATCAAACCATACCTCGCTTCGACATTGTCGACGAGCTCTCTAGCTGCCTTCTCTATCCTCCGATCAAAAAAGCAAATGAAAACAAATGCGGTTCTTAATATATGAAAAGACGACGGCGCAGAGTCTACGTTTTCTGGGGTTAGGGTTTTAGTCGATGTGTCTAAACGCAGTTCTTTACTGTCCTCCGTGTTTTGCTAAGCCCGTTTCACATGACTTAATACGACATCGTTTCATTGATTAATAGGAAAACTAAAACAAACTTTACCCTAAATTAACCATGGTTATTAATTTTAANTGTTTTTTTTTTTTTTTTTTTTTTAATTATTGTTTATAAACGTCAAATATTTTTAATTTTCGAAAAAATATTAAAAGGTTGTAACCCTATTTTCGACGAGTTGGTCGGATTGACCGAACAAAAAAATGTAACCCTTAAATTGATCCAAATTTTAGATTTTCCAAGAAATCATCTGGAAGGAAAGAAAGCAATAATGATTATAGTCAACCAAATGAAACATTGAAGCAAAATGTGAAGACTGAAATCTACATGAGTGACCATTGAGTGTTATTGAATAAAGCTTAACGGGTGGACACATCCTAACCGAGTTGGTAGAGGTTTAAATATCTGGGCTCTACTCATTGCGAACATTACAACAATCAACCAAGCTGAACACACTCGTAAGGTAAGAACATGAAGTCAGAAACATCCGTACATCCCAAGCTCTCGTCAAATCGGTGAACAATCTCAACTTTCCCACTTCCAATATCACAACAAACCACTACCTCCGTCGTGTTCAAGTAAATCCTTTCCGAATCCCATGCCTGAAACCCCACAATCCCAACAATTCTCCGCCCAACCGCCGCCGTCGCCGCCCTTGCGCACAAGGTGTTTGCGATAATGCCAACGAGACTTTCAACGTTTAATCTACACTTCAAACCCCACAAAGACGATGCCTTATCCTGAAGAATCCAAATCTCAATAACCTCGCCGTTGGTCGACGCCATCACCACCTCCCCACCCGCGACGGCGAGGCAACGGGAGAATACTTCCCGGCGATACTCCGGTTCCTCAAATGGAAATCCCACTTTCAGAAACTCGTTTTTTAGCAAATCGAAAGCGTAAATCATCGATCGAAACTCCAGCCAGTAAAACACCCCGTTTAGAACCACCGCCGACGGCCCTTCGAAGGGCAAAAACAATGAATCCATCGCCAAATTGAAGGCCAAGTGCCGCCATTCCCCTGTTTCAGACGAGAAAATCTCCATCGGTTCGAGCCCTAAATTCCCAAATCGAAGAATGGTGAACGAAACAGAATCATGGGAATGGAATCCGATCTTAACGCCGGTGAAGAGATTCCTCGGTTTCGGGATTGGAATCAGGCGATTGGAGGCGGGATTCCAGACAGAGTAGTTGACAATAGGGTTTTGATTGGATTTGCCGCAGAGAAGAAGGCCGTTGCTAGAGGCAATCAGTTTATAGAAATGGGTGTTAAGAATATTGAGAGAGGAGGGGAAGAAGTGAATCGGGACGCCATTTTTGCTGATGGTGGAGCCCTGAAAGAAGAAGCCATGGTGCAGAGGAGAGGAAATGGCGGCATGAAGAAGGAGAGGTATGGTGGAAATATGGGTTTGCCAGAGCTTAGAGACACAGTTTGCTTTAGCGAGAGATCTTAGAGAGAAGTGGCGAAGAATTTCAATTATGATGTCCTCTGGTAAGTAGCTGCTGCTGTTCATCGCCATGGCTTCCTGATGAAGAAGAAATCAAGATTTTAGAATATATGTATATCGAATTAAATCTTGGAGAAAAAGAAATCAACAAATATTTTTTAAATATGTATATAAAATATTAAATCTCGGAGAAAAATAATTCAATGTCTTTCTTGCCAAGTCGGAAAGATGCATCGTTTTTTACTCTCTACTTTTCAATTAGTCCAAATAATAAAAAAAAATACCTATAAATTATTAATTTTAGTTCAATAAAATAAACATTATAATTAGACGTTTTTAGAATTTATTTAGTCAAATTGATGGTTTTAAATGCTGATTATTTATTATTTTCATTAATTTTCATGATGGAAGAAAGATGAGATGGAATAAGCAATTTCGAGTAAGAATATTTTTAAAATATTTTTGAAGAAGATTAATTTAAATTTTTGAAAATAACAAAATATTTTTGAAATTCGGTGAGAGTATCTTTTAGTTTTTAAAAAATATTAGAGGTATTTTTTAAATTGGAATTTTCTATAATTAGCTATTTGGATATTTAGTTAGTTAAAGATTGTGTTTAAGTTTTTATTTATGTTGTTTCTAATTTCTAATTAGCTATTTGGATATTTAGTTAGTTACCTCCTCCACTCGATTGAGAAAAATAAAAACTAATTTAATTTTTAATATAAATATTGTGAATTTTGAGATATTTATTAATTGGTATTATACATTAATTTCATATAAATATCCCTAAATTAGTAGGTTATTTTCATCTAATGATCCCGTAGATAATATTTCTCATTTATTATTTTATTTTAAAATAGTTATTTTAAAGTTTCCATCCATATAATCTTGATAGAAAATTATAAAATAATTATAATAAATAAATATATTTTATAAGGAAATATATATATATATAATATTTTATGTAACATTATTTCTAAAATTTATAATTTTAAGATTAAAACATAATCTCTAATAATAAAAAAATATTTTAATTTAAATATTAAAATTAGAATCTCGAAATCAACTAAATTATTTCTTTTTAATATTGCAATATACATTGAGGATGTATAAGCCAATGGAGAGCAGCGAAGGATTCTAAACACAGTCGTTTGGGTTTGATTAACCTTTGTTTAAGAATTCATTTATCTAACCTACACTTATGTTATAATTAAATAAATAAATAAATAAAGGGCGGTATTTATTCATCTAAAATAAGAAATTGTTCTTACTCTGGCCGCGGATGAAACGACGGCGGTTTTGGTCAGCATCTGAAATTCCGGCGATAAACAATGACGGAGGTAGTGGAGGAGCCGCCGATGGTTGCCTGAAGCTTCGTCGTTGAATAATGGTTTATTGTAATGGCCAAAAGGGGAAGTTCCATATAAAGAGAGGAGCAATGCACTCCCGATCGGTATCTAATGAGGAAATTATTGAGTTTTTTCGTTGTTAAATATGGAGACGTTGTTGGAGGGAATTGTGACCCTTTTTTTGTCCTTTTCTGTTATTTTGAATCTGTTAAGAAAAATATTAATTATTAAAAAAAAACTAATTATTTCAAATTAGGAAGGTAATAAGTGTCTTAGTTATGGAAACTAATTACTATTTGTTTTATTAAATTAGTATGACAATTGGTCCAAGCATGCTTCCTTTTTTAATTATATCTTTTTAGGTCAACTTGTTCCCAAGCATGATTCATTGCCATCTCTATTATTATGCATTTAATATTATCCTTCACCAAAAAAACGAATTATCAATTTCATTTATTATTATAAATTTAAATTGGAGAAAATACTATTTTGTTGGTATACTTTCAATTCCATTCCATATATAAAAGGTTTTAATTATAATTATAATATACTGATAATAACATGTAAACTAAAAAATATTGATTGAATTAATATAAAGTGATAGATAGATTAATATCTGTATGTAAAAACTATTCTATATCATTAATAATTTTCTAAAAATTATATATTTGATGTAATGAATAACAAATCTCGATGGTAAATACAAAATAAATTGTACCACGAGATAAAAGTCGCAGTTTATATTTATCATCATATGGGTTCACCTCTCCAACTAACTTTCTAACTAATAAAATAAGAATGATGATAAAAGAAATACCAAAATAAATAGATTAAGATGAACAAATCTTTTTGGTCACAAGACAGAGCTTGAATAATTATTTCATGCCTGAAAAGCTTGTATTTCATGCCTGAAAAGCTTGTATTTCATGCCTGAAAAGCTTGAACTTTTAAGTTCCACGATAAACAACATTCTAACTTTATCAAATATTCTTAAAAGAAGTGAAAACTATTTAATTTAACGCAGCAGGGAGAAGTGTTTGTATGATTTTAAGATTATGAAATTAAACTCATAATCACATAATAATTATTTAATTGGAACTTAACTTCCAAGATTAGTAAAAATTACAAAAAAACTCTCCATAGTTAATGAATAAACAAATTTACTAACCATAAAAACCCTCTTTCTTTTAGAGTATTGAAAGGATAATGTGCCAACATTCAACTAAAGAAAAGAGCAAGAAATGGAAACTCCCTACAAATTGAAGAAACAAGCCTGCATAAATTGTAGCCTAGGACGTCATCATAGGTTCAATGCTAGTAGTAGAACGAATAGGGAAAAGAATAGAAACAATTGTGCATGAAAATGAAAGGTGTCCTCGTTACCTGAGTTTTATCCTATCTCACCATTAAAGGGTTGTCGTATTATTCCATTCAGAGTTCAGATCATCTTCAACGACGTTTGGAGATTGGATATGAGTTATCTGATCAACGACAGCATTCATGTAACCACTCATCTCTTCAATTACTCGATCAACTTTCATATTTTCGAGCTCTCGACGAATGCATATCGTCACCAACGACGCGTTGGACTGTAGACCTCCCGGTCCAGCAGGCATTATGGCAAAACCAGAAGGTCTCAGACACAAACTTTCCTTACAAAACCTCGGTATGAGAGAGAGATGAACATCTGCTTCTGACATTCGTGACGATATGACGAAGGAACAATATTCATCCAATGAAGTCTCTTGTACGAAGAATTCAAGGGCCTGTTGCAAAAAACAAACATAAAATTGAAGTACAAAAGTTTTGGGGAAGGATCAGGTTGAGATGTTTATATATAGAGAAATCACCTCCACGACCTCGCCATCTCCTGTGTCGACTTTTGCACGTAAACTAATGCAGTTACTTTCATCTTCTGAGAAAAATACAACCGACGTCTTGAGCTGTGCCTGTGATTTTATGCTCAACCACTGTATGTAGTCATGTTAGTAAGCATTTTTCTGAATTGTTCATAATATTTAAAACTCAAGCTAAGGAGCGTACCTGAAGTTTCACATTATTTGTGTCCATAAATGTTAAGAGTCTGAGGGGGGTTTGTGGGATATATATGGTAGTTGAGGCAATGTAATCATTGGGATAGCCACTGCTATGTGCATTCATGTCTCTCAGGATCCTTACTTTATCATCAGAAAATAAATCCCAAGTTTTTTCCCTTGGAAAGGGACTAACTGTTTCTATATAGACTTTCCTCAGGCTATCCCCAATTACCAAGAGATTTGGTAAACCTGTTATTCCATTAATCAAATAGTGTGAGAATTTAACTTTAAAAAAAAAAAAAAAAATGCAGATGCTTCAACGATGAACAATATTGAGAGAGCAGTCATGAACTTGGAAAATAAGAGCGTACACCATACCATGGATTTCATCGAACATCTCTGAAGTTACTACCTTGCTACGTCTACGTTTCAAATTTTGTGATAACATGCTGACCCAGTGCTCTGCAGTTAAAGGAAAGTTCGAAGTGAATGTTGAGCATATATTTTTTGGGATATCAATCTCCTGTACCACTGAATTTTCAATCCATATAGCCTGTAATACAAAAAACAGAAAACAAAGGTCAAGCATAATAACTAGAAATTTGGAGTTTCAATCCTATTTTGGCCTTCTAATATCTACATTTTAAAATGTTATACACAGGGGAAACATATATGACATATTTCCATGTAGATTATTTTTTAAGTTCAATATTAGAGATTCGAAAATCATATATACGAGTTATAACTCTGTTTCTATTGACAACATATCAATATTTTTCGTATGCATATTTAATAAAAGTTGTGCGATAATACTCCAAAGCAGTTACTCAAAGATCATGGTTTTCTGTAAACAAACCTCACAATGAAAACCACGCTGCCGAATGATCACTCCTGATGGCCTCCGCCTGTATGCAATTTTCTGGGCAGGATCAGAGATTGCATCATCGAAATAATCAGTGGACACATCGAAAATTGCCCATGTATCTGGCACGATCATTTTCTTAAATCTCAAAAAGCGAATTCTCCCTCTTGGCAGGTATTCAGCTGGCAGTCTAAACTCGGCATTGACCTATCACATGATAAAGTTAATACGCTTTGTTTTCCATGTTGACGAGTTATCTCATCCAGCGTCTAAGAAAAAAAAGGGGATCGAGCAGGTTGGTTACCAGTATCACTTCCAAAGTATCTGTTGTCCATAATGTTTTCAAAGGAGCGACAACAGCTTCCTCTGATCCATAACAAATTATGTTGGAAAACATTGAAGCCCATCGCTCCTGTAAATAGTGTGGATTATGTAAGAACATATACAAAAGATTAATGTAAATTACAACTTTGGTCCCAATGAATTTCATTCTTATAGTTTGATAAAATCTAATAAATAGTTTCTATGGTTTGATAAAAATCTCATAAATTGTCTTAAAGACAAATTATAATACATTAAATCATATTAACTAAATTCTAACTTTCATGGATCGATTTGTAACAACCAAATATTAAATATACATATATCACAAACCTATCACTTTTTAACTTACAAAAATTTTGGCCCAAAACAAAATAAACAAATGATCGAATGTGGTATGAAAGAACTTACACGGCAGATGAGATTATAGAGAATCAAAGCCGGGTTAAGGATATCTTACCGTATCCATCATTATCGAGGTCAGCAAACGTGAAGTAACAGGGAAAACTACACTCACAACGGAGCATTCCACTATAGATCCCTGAGGTGGTGGAGTGTGGAACATCTCTTGTATATCCTCTACTGAACCTACCACTGGAGGATGGAAAACCCAAGCGTTTGCAGTGACAGCTATTGTCATGAATTCCTTGTAAGCGGCTTTCATGATATTATTTAAATTTTGCAGTTCTAGGAAGCCAAGTTCATCATTGGAAAGAATGTCCATCGAACACGAATACTGCAATGTCAATTCTGTTAATAATTCTCCCACACACTAAGAGCATGTTTGGGATTGAATCAATCGATTTACATATCGTTGAGAGTTATTTTGAATGATTAAAAAGATGATTTTAACCATTTCAAAATTACATCCAAACATGCCTCAATAGTAGTTCAGCAACCAACAAGTCTAGAACAACAAATAACAGTTGTTTGGTAGTAGAAGTAGAACATACATTTGGGATATTAGGTGAAACAACAGAGCCCATGTCAGGATCAGAAAGGCCATTTTCTGGACTATACTGTTCTCCCTGGTTATATTTCTGTTCCACAGATGGTTCATGAATCAATTGCTCAGTCTTGGGCAACTTAGTTTCTGTCTCATGCTTCATTTCTGAGCTCTGATTTTCGCGAAGATCCTCCAGGCTACGGGATGTCTGANAAAAAAAAAAAAAAAAAAAAAAAAAAAATCAACTAGTTTGACTAAGTTCCTTCACACATAATTTGGATCAAGATTAGGTGATAAAACTCCTAATTGGATAACATATTTCCTAATGATCATATGCAAAATAAAATATAAATTCAGTGAAGGCTCCAGCAAAGAATGCTTGAAATCTTGAGTCATTCTCAATGGTGATTTCTCATAAACTGTCCAAGGATGATTCTAGGACAAAATAGGCCGATAAAGTCCTTGCGCTATGGTCATGTCCAAGGTCTTAATTTAGACTCATTGAATTATAACACCAGATACTTGTCTGGAGTATTTCTGAAGGAAAAGTCTCTCAGGCAGCAAAGAGGGCACTGCCATTTACAGCTACAATTGAACTACCACTCAACGCAAAAAAGTTTACATTTTATAGTAGTAATCATGTATTTTTACAAAATTTAAATGGTTTATAGAAGACTACTTAATTACGCATATAAAAAACTTTGAAGTGGATGAGTTGTAGTAAATTTAATGAATTCTCAGGACTCAAATCGTGGTGACAAATGGGTGGCGAAAGAAGCTAAAGGAGCTGATGATGGAGTTTCAGAGCCTAAGGCAGAGGATGATGACCGAGTACAAGGAAACGGTCTGGCAAAGATACTTCACGGTGACAGGAGAGCACCCGAATGAGGAGGTGACAGAGAAGATAATATTGAGTGGCATGGGAGGAGTTTTTGGGGAGGGCGATAGAGGAACACGGGCAGGGAAAGGTGGCAGAGACGATGAAGGAGATACAGGTCCGACACGGGGTGGTGAAGGAGATAGAGAAGCGCTTGCTAGAGCTGCACAAAGAGTTTTTGGACATGGCAGTGATGGCGGAGGCACAAGGGCAGGAAATGGATAACATTGAACACAATGTGATGAATGCTTCATAGTATGTTAGCGATGGGGCTATGGATTTGAAAACTGCTAAGGATTTGCAAAGGAATAGTAGGAAATGTATGTGTTTGGGGATTTTGCTATTGCTTTTGCTTATTTTGGTTGTTGTTATCCCCATTGCTGTTTGTTTTTTAGTTCTTGTAAGATGGATCTTTCCATCTTTTTAAGAAGTCACAAGTTCTTTGATTTCTTCATTGCATACACTACCTTTCCAAGTTCCATATCGGAAATTACAATTACCGAATACGCTGGATGCTCCTTTATCAAGTCAGCGTCAACAACGGACTGCTAAATATTTCCTGGAGAGGAACTGGGGGCAGAAGAAAGGAAGTCGAAGTAGACTGCAAAAATATATCTTTAACATCTGAAATCAGAAACTTGATTGTAGAAGCCAATCTAAAATTTTTACCATTTCTCTGTGCCAATCTGAATTTCGAAAGTGTCAATAATATATTTTCTTATGAATTTGAATTAGTTTTGGAATTCTAAAACAAGTCCAGATTGCTCATCTCTTCACTGGTCGGAGAAACGCTACAGTTTGATGGATAAGGCTTAGATAAGGCTCTGCTTATAATTCTATCAGAATTGTAGGAATAATCCAGTCTTACAATTCGAAACTAACACAGACGGAATTATTTCCAGAGATTAAAATCAAAATATGACCCTCAGGAAACAGTATAACTTATTGAAAAATAGCAATCAACGATTCATCACAAGTATAACACAATATTCAAAATTAACCGTGAATGTAGTATACTGCGCTTACTTCACTGTTCCAAGAAGTGTCAAGTGTGTGTGTGATCATACTCTCATGCAATTTTATGCACGTCAACATTCGGATAGAAAAACATACTGATAGCTTAAGATAAACATTCCGGTAGGATAGTTGAAGAAGAAGCGGAAAAGAAATCTATATATGCCTACAGCTTTCTCGACATTTTAGATCAAATGAACAAGAAAGAAAGAACCGTGCAGAACAAAGGAAAATGGAATTCGAAATCTCCATAGATCAGAACGTTTAGTACTTAAGCATTGTTGATTTACGTCACAATATAACCAGAAATCCCCCCAGAAAAACACCAAAGCGTCCATTGTCTTTCCAATTCACTTATTTTCCTTTTCTAAAACAAGATTTTGTGGACTCATCGTCTGAATAATCGATCGATGCACTCAAAATCATCCAGAAAATCAACTGATCAAATCAAAGAGAAAGTACATGAAAACGTTGGCTCACAGCGAAATTTCTAACGACGAAACAGGGAAATCGTAATTCCATTGGACGTTTAAAGAAATCAAAAACATAATTCACAGCGAATAAAATAGTTACGAAAGAAGAGCATATGAATATACTCTAAAAGAATCGAGGTCTAGTTCGAGCACCTTCTGAGTGATCGCTTTGAGCTTCTGAGATCTTTGACGGCAGAAAGAGAAAATTGGTAGATGGAGGAGGAGAGAGGGAAAAATGTTAAATGTAGTCCATATATAAAGCTTTGGGGTCTGTTAAGAATGCCAGGCACTTCCACCGGAATTTCCGGTTTCTCTTCTCTGATTTCGCCAAATTATAGAAATGGAACAATACTCAAAAAAAAAAAAATAATAATAAAAATAATAATAATTTCCCTCTAAAATTATAAATTATAAATTTAAGAATAAATTCTACAAAATATCCAGGTATATTTTAGTTATGCTGTATTTTCTTTTTAAATTTTGTAATTGGTAAAAAAAAAATCTAAAATAAATTATAGAAATTAACGTGTTAAATTGTTATTATTATTTATTTTATTTTAAAATATATTGCCAAAATTATTTACATTATTAATTTTTACACATCAATAGTTATCTAATTTGTGTGAATATTGTTAAGAAAATCAAGCAAAAAAAAAAAAAAAAAATGTAAAGCTTATTTTTGTTTTTAAAATTTATCTAATAATGTTTAGAAAATGAAAATAAATAAATAAATAAATCAACGCTAATCGTCTCAGCTTGGCAGAAGCAGATATGTGTAAGTGTACCAAAAGTCACAACGCAACAGAAAAAGAATGAGCAGCATGGACACTGACACCGACCGTCAATACAGCCTGCAAAACAGACCATATATAGCGAAACAGAAACAGAGCCCTTTCCCCTTCTAAGAACCATCTCCACAAATCCCTTTGAAAATCATGAAATTCCAATCCCAGTCTATGATTCCTTGAACGCAAAATAAGAAAAGTTCGAATTCCCAAATGGGTTCTCTGCAAAATCCTCCATCTCTGTTCCTTTTCCTCTCAATTTCGCGCCTATTTTTCTTCGCCATGGCTGCCACAGACACCACATCCTTGGTTTTCAAGGGCTGTTCTCCGCAAAAATTTCAAGACCCATCTGGAATTTACGCCCAAAATCTCAAATCCCTCTTTTCTACACTGATTTCTCAATCTTCCCAGAAAGCCTTCTTCTCTACAAGCTCCGGCGATGGCGGAAATGCGATTCAGGGACTGTTCCAATGTAGAGGCGACCTCTCAATCCCACACTGCAACGACTGCGTTAGCAAGATTCCCGCTATGGTGGACAAGCTCTGCGGCCAGGCCGTGGCGGCCAGAGTCCAACTCATCGGTTGCTATTTACACTACGAGGTTGCCGGATTCCGACAAGTTTCAGGGATGGAGTTGCTTTTCAAGATTTGTGGGTCGATTCAAGCCGTCGGAAGTGGGTTTGAAGAGAGGAGGAATACAGCTTTTGAAATGGTCGAAACTGGTGTCAAAAATAGCGGTGCTCTGTTTTACACTGGAAGTTATCGATCGCTTTATGTGTTGGGACAGTGCCAAGGGGATTTGAGCGGCGGCGATTGCAGCGATTGTGTGAAGACGGCGTCGGAGAGGGCCAATAGTGAGTGCGGTTACGCCATTTCCGGGCAGATTTATCTGAACAAGTGCTATGTCAGTTACAGTTACTACCCAAATGGAATCCCCAGCATATCATCATCTTCAGGTAATGATCAAATTTCAGAAATCGATAGAACCCTTTAATTCTTCGGTGTTAATTTCTTATATTCATCCATTTCCAGTAGTTCAAATTTCGCTTTCACATGTTGAACCTGAGAGAGAAATTGGGATGATTTTCATCTTCTTTTCTCTTTCTGGTGCGTCTGTGAGAAATCATTGACTGAAAATTAAAGAATTCGAGACCCACTTTGCTTTTGTTGAAAATGGACAAAAAGAGTGATTCAATATAAAAATATTTGGGCCATTTTCAATTCATGCAAGTATAGAATATACATTTCTTGGTGATGAGTATAATGGCACATTGATTGGGTTTCAATGGTGTAGGGTCTAGCCATAATACACAGAGAACGGTAGCCATTGCAGTGGGAGGCTTTGCAGCTTTGGCCTTTCTTATTGTTTGTTTGCTCTTTGTTAGATCAGTGATGAAGAAAAAAGGTAAACATGGAGGCTGATTTCTCGCTTTTTTCCCGTCATTTTCATTACGTATCGTAGTATTGTAAATGAAGATAGAGCAGCACTTTTCTCATATATTTGTGAGTGTTCGAGCCATTTTGTACACATCTCGATTAGACGATACCTTGTTTATAGATACAAGATTGGATATAGTCGAAACAATATGATTTCTACGAAGAATTTTGAACGGGTTGATTTTCGTTCTATCGGTTCATGGAAAAGAGACTAAAGTTTGGGGAACATTACATGGAAAAAAAAGTGCAACAAAGAAAGAAAAGACATTTGTCTTCTTCTCACTTCCACAATCTTTACTTTAATCTCCTTTCTTATGCTTTATTTTTCTTTAGTTTGCAGCCATAACTTAAAGAACAAGAATGGCTTTTGGTTTGTTGAGAGAAATTTCTAATATTTTATAAGCTATATTTTTTTTCATTAATTAATGTATTAATATTATTGGACTCTGTATCATTCTTAAATGACACTAACGTGAATGCAATAAATAAGAGCGGTATATCTTTTATTTGTTGCATAAATTTTCATTTATTAATTAATGTCTTAATGTTGTTCGACTCTACCAGATAATATGAATGACATTAAATGAAAGCATGGTTCATTTGATATGAGTTACTTCAAATTAATAAGAAAAAGAGACTTGACAATAAAAGAGACAATGATGTAGCATAAGAAAGAGCATGACGTGTATGAATAAGATAAACGAGAGATTGTATTTCTTTTTTTTTCCTTTTTTTGTAATTTTAAAACCGTGCCTAATTTTTTTTTCCTAATTATATTTAAGATAAATTATAAATTGATAATCTCAACCGTGTTTAATAGTTCGTAAAGATTTGATTAAAAACATATATTTATAATCAACAAGTACAATTAAACAAAATTGTTATTTNATATATATATATATATATATATATATATATATATATATATATATATATATCAATAAAACATTTTTTAAAAAATTAGAAGAAGGTATTCCAAACAATTTGTAAGCTCTTCCAGTTTAATTTGTATTCCATCTCTTGTCAATAGAAAAATAAAACTCTCTTCCTTCCTACATAAGCCCAAGTAAAGATTCCAAGTAAAGATTCCAGGTAAAGATTCGATGGATTTTAGGCACGATTCTATCGAGTTCAATGGACAAAACAAAAGAAAAAAGATGTAATATACATTTCACGATAACTAGTCTCAAGATTCGCATCTTTATAATCAACTTAAATATAAATATTTTAAACACAAATTTCAAATTATCGACTTGCTTTGTTCAAGGTCTAAGAATTTTTTATTCAAAAAATTTAAACATAGTTCAACCACAACCAGTTAAAACACCAAAAGTAAAAGTTCAATAGCAGAAAAAATGGTAGGATCCTGCACTACCAAAAGAATGACTTTAACAATTTTTCAACCTTTATGGCTGTGGCTGTCTGTCTTGAATGGCCAAACTTTTGCTTTTTATAAATGGACAAAGAGAACCCAAAATGTCCATGATTGAGAAACCTTCCCCAATTATCTCCAACACCAGAAATTTCATCTGAAATTGCAATGAACCAATAAAGAATTTAAATTAGGGCACATAAAAAATGTATAAACATATAGATCAGAGAGAATGAAGTCATTATTCCTAATAAAAAGTAAGGATGCATCAGCAATCCAATTGTATGACTTTTACTTCATACCTAAGAAAAGATCAAGCTCACCGTGAAGCTTTTTATAATTTTATTAGCCAATGCCTCACAGGAACAACGAAATCTCATATATCTTCCTTCTTTTTTTCCCCAAAAGGAGGAAATCAGCTTACCCACGAAGCAATCAACTCCCAACTTTCTTCCCAAAAGTGTTTCCCAACTTTCTTCCCAAAAGTGTTTCACTTGTTCCCTTCAGAGAGTTAACTGACTTCAAAAATCATCTCCAGCAGATTTCATTGAAGGGCTACTAAAAGGTCTCAATTTATAGCACGAAGTCAACACTATCTTGTTTTTTTCGGTGTGAGTTCAACATGTAAGGTGGAAATTCAAACATCTAACCTCTTGGATGAGAAAATGTTTTAGAGAGCTTCTATGGGGTGTAGGCCTCCCAAATGGTTATACACAGAGGAGTGCAAAAGTTACCTCCAGCCAAACATAGATAGGCCCTCGAGTGCTAGGGCCAAAGGAAGCTCGACTGCAAGAACTATCCGTCGAGCATGAAGAAAAGTCGGCCTTAGTGATCCAACAATGCAGAATGGAAGAGCCGTCACTTAACGGATAAAAGTTAACAAACCATGCTTAGGTTAGAGAAAAGAAACGGTTTCATTCATCTCGTATAACCCACCATGCATGAAGCTGAGATTACTAAGAATATAGCTTGGTAGAAGACCAATAAACCCGTCGTACCAACAGTCGACCATTTCCTAGGAAGAATTGAAATGATGGTAAAGTAGCATACTGAGATCATATTCTCTATACACAGTTCATATCCACGTGCACTATTTCTGCTGGAAAGAGCAAAAACATTAAATAAAGCCATTTAAAAACAGGGAAACAGAAGAAGCTCAAGAACAAAGTCACAAACTAATGCGAGTTAGAAATCCACTTGTGGTATCAACATGAAGGATTTCCGATGCGCACAGAAATATAGAGAAACAAATGGTGGGAGCGGTTAACCATCATCCAAGAGTTTACTCCGTCTCTCCACACTGATAAAATAAAATAAAAATTAGGGAAAAAGAAGAAGATGATGATGAAGAATACTTCCTCTCAAGCCCTTGAAAGATTATATTGTTTCTCTCACTCCAAAGCCCCTACAAGATAGTACACACCCCAGCTTGCCATAATAGTTTTTCCGTGCACATCAAACAAGTAGATCTTTGCCCTTTTCTATCCAAAAATCCCATCTCGAGCAAGGACTAATATGCTAAGAGAGTCAGATAACAAGTATGATAAAAACCAAATTTCCCAACAACAGTGAGATGACTAGAATTTGTTTTTCCAAAAAACAAATAGAACCCTACAAGTTTCTCCCTTTCCAACCACCTGCACGAACCTATTCAATCAAATAAGCTAATTACCCTTCTGAAATCCTTATTTTGTGAGGCTCCAAAATTAACTGAGCCACTCCACTGTAACGTAACCACGAAGTTGATTTAAGTTCAACACACCTCAAGCTCCTATACGATTAAAAGTATATCCAATGCCTCGAGATAAAATCAACATAAGATACTCCTACTTGACTATGACACTGCTGTTACCACATAAATATAGAAAAAATCTTCCTAGTTCTGCATTTCCACTCACCAGCCATCCAACACCCTTACAAAAAGAAAATTAATTTGAAGCTAAGAAGGTTACTACTGAGATTTAGATTCCAAAACAAAATTCATCTCAATCTTTTCAATAATGCTTATTCTAGAAGGGAATGACTGCAGTATGCTTGTTATTTCCTCTCTACCTCTTTTAGAGAGGTTCCGGTACCCAAAAATAAATTAAAACCAGATAAAAGGATACCTGAGCGACCCATGACAACTTAAAACTCCTTCCTCGTGTGGTTGAACATATTTCTTCATTTACCGAACATGTTAGAAGGTTCAAATTCCCCACCCCTTGTATATATATATGCTATCGAACATCATTGTCAACGTAGATAAATGTTATTATCTTTAAAATTCAACATCAACTTCATCCATTCAAAGTATTATGAGCCAGAGCTTAAAAGGGGGCAATGGACTCAAAATCTAGCATGGATCTTTTATTCTAAATCTCGTACCAAATAGGGCTTTGAATTGAAAGTATCTGTAAATCAATTCAGAGTGCCTTACAAACCATAACTAAAGAAAAACTCTTCTTGTTTCACCCAACATATCATCATCAGAAAGAAAGAGACAACCAGTTCCTTTCCAACTCGTTAATCAACAATCTCGTGACTACCGCTTAGCAAACTAATCGATCCGCA
Source organism: Cucurbita pepo subsp. pepo (assembly GCF_002806865.2). Taxonomy (NCBI): domain Eukaryota; kingdom Viridiplantae; phylum Streptophyta; class Magnoliopsida; order Cucurbitales; family Cucurbitaceae; genus Cucurbita; species Cucurbita pepo. The sequence continues at coordinate 426,091 of NC_036642.1, forward strand.
AGCTTAAATGACCTAATTAGAGGAAAAATGAGATACAACAAGGGAGAAATGAATACCGATGGGCCTCCATCAAGCATCGACGCGGCCAACAACTCACTTAAGCGGCGGGCCAACAGAAGGGGCTCCAAGAAGGCTAGCTTGCTGGAGCTCGAGCTCGTTCAGCTGCTGCTCGCGATCCATTTCGATGATGAGAGGGACGACAAGGACGAGGAAAGTGGTGCCGGCGATCCAGGCAGCTTTTCCAGTGCTTCTGAGGAGCTTCTTGGAGACGAAGACGGCGTTAGAAGCAGCCTCTCTTCCTCGAGACACCGCTGAAGACTGGTAGAACCTGGAGATTATGCCGTTTTTGTTGCCTTCGGCCTTGGACCCTCGCCGTTCCGGGAGAGAGACTCCGCCTTTTCGGGACGCCATTGCAGCGGAACTTCGAGAACGACCGGAACGATTGCGGCGGTGAGGGATTTCACTTCTCCCTTCGTTTGTTTTGAATGACTGAATTGGTTCGAAGTCATTCGATTCTTTTCTTTTTCCTTTTTAGGATACTCCTCAGAGGTGAAAAGAAAGTGTCACAATGACCATTCTGCCCCTAAAATACCGAATTTTACCATAGTAAAAACTCATAATCAATATATAAAAGAAAAAAAAGAAGCCAACATCATTATAGATATAAAAATAAATTAAATAAATTCAAGTTATTTTCGTGGCTTAATTATGGATTAGAAGATTTTGCTTAAAATATTTAAGAATATTAATAAAATAACTTACCTTTAATATGCTCGACTAGATAAGGGTGATAATAACTTATACTCATTGAATTTGGTTGATTGATGTTAAAGATTTAGTAGCTCATTAAAATAATTATTAGCCGGTTAAAAACATGAATCACATTATAAAATGGAGAAATATTTTGCGGGATTTACCTCGTTATCCAAACAAAGATGATTATGTGAACCTATTATGACATTTTCGACTTTATGAGTCCAATTTTTGGTTCATGGTAAATAAATAAAATTATTATTATTGTTATTATTAATTAGGAGTGGGTGAGATATGTACTATTAGGCACTATTATAAACAAAATAATAAACAAAATAATGTTGAAATTAAAATCACACATCTTATATATTAGTTGGGTTATTGTTTAGTTAGAAACATATATTCACACGAGGCAACAATCCGATTCATCCAATGGCTGGTGGGGCCCGCGGAGGTTATGTGGGTCCTACACGGTTCAACTTCCGACGTGTATAGCAGTGTGATGAGGTGGACCCCACCTTGTCGGGCTCACTTTTAGAAACAGCTGAATGCGGGCCCCGTTCATTTCCTTCAAGTGCTTTCTTTGTATCGTTATCGTATTCATGTTTGTCGTAAAATATCGTCAATTTATCATTTTCATATAGCTTTGGGCTCAATCTTTTGGGCCACAATTTTATTACAATTACTAAAGAAAATAAATATTATAGTTAAAATATTTATTTAAATTAATTAAATTATGCTCGTTATGAATTTGAGCATTCGTTCAATTTTATTACCTAATAGGTCAATTAATTTTTAAGAAGTTTATTTTTTTATCATTTATTTAGAACGAAATAAAAGAGAGGGAAAAGTTAATGGGCTGGGCTCAAGCCCATTTCAGTAACGTATAAATATCCGTAGCGGAGAAATTCAAAATATCAAGAAAAACAGGGTAAGGCTAAGGCTAAGGCTAAGGCTAAGGCTAAGGCTAAGGCTAAGGCTAAGGCTAAGGCTAAGGCTAAGGGCAGGGCTGAGCCGAGGCAGGAAGAATGAGTATGGAAGAAGACAATGATGGAGATGGAGGCGCACAAACCAGACAGGTGGGTCCAATTCCTAATAAACTCAATCAATGCCGTTGCTTCAATATCAATCTCCATCTTCTTCATCACGCCACCACCATTAAACCTTCCTTCTCTCTCATCCCCTTTCCTAATCTCTCCCAAACAAATCCTCCTCACCATTCACACGACATTGCTTTTTATTTGCTCGTTATTGTTAGTTGTTGTTGTTGACGTTGATTTTTTCATTTCCTTTCACTTCAAGACTTCGTTTCTGATCAACCCACTCCCTCCATAAATCCCCCTTACCTCTGCTTCAATTTCTTCGTCTTCCTCTCTCATTACGGTTTAATCTAGTAATTTTCTGTGCTTTTTCAACGAGAAGCTGCTGTAATTTCTGAAGAATCTATGTCGACTGTTTCCAGAGATGAAAGCGTGGTGTTGTCTTCGGAGGACGAGTCTCCGGATGAATCTGAGATCGAATTGGGGCTAGGGCTCAGCCTCGGCGTTCGTGATTCGGCACACAAGATTCAGAAAGTTGCGATGCTTCAATTTGGGAAAATTTTAACGGCTGAGGATTTTCCTGCGTCGATCTCCTCTCACTCGTCTATATCTTCGTCGAGCTCATCTGTTTGTTCCTCGTCGTGGCCTCGTGGATTCAGTGTCACTAATCGCTCGAAGATAAATTCTGATTCTGCAGCAACTACTAATGGCGGGAGGTATTGATTACTAATTCTTGCTGATGCCGAGTGATTTAGTGCGTAGTTGATTCGACCTTTTCTATGGTTTAACCAATTTTTTGAAGCATACGAATTTAATTTCTCTGATCGATCACTACCAGTTTTAGATTTGTCTATTAACACAGTTCTAACGCGATTTAATTACGGTCTCTACGGGTGATTATTTCCAATCTGACTTTCATTTTTTTTTTTTTTTTTTTTTTTTTTTTTGACTTTTGTGGCTCTCTTTCCGTCTTGTAACGGTCTATTATTACTCCCGTAGCTGTGAATTTGCATGTGTTTCTCTGGTTCTGCTTTTCAGTACACTATTGATTCGAATCTCTGAATATTTATTTTGATGAATCTGATACTGACAGATATGTTAGCTCTTGCTTCCTTTTATGGTTCCTCTGGTTCCCTCTTCCCCATCCCGAAAGCAAAACAGTAAGCTGAATGTAGATAGGGAATCATTTTAAACATTTTCGGATTGGCTTACTGCCGTACTTCATCTAATTAAATATGATACGGCTGTGAATAAACTGAAAACTGGCCTTTGCTAGACTTCAAAGGATGAGATGCCCTGATATGATTAGACGGCACAGCCCTTTCAAATGTCTTTCTAAAACTTGTCAAGTCGTCATGGTAATTTATTTGGTAGAACTTCAAGTTAACATTCATAAGGAGCATATTTGCTACCTCATAACCTAAGAATTAGACTCCATAAATGTGAGATCACACATCGGTTGGGGAAGAGAGCGAAATATTTTGTACAAGGATGTTGAAAACTCTATCTAGCAGAAGTGTTTTAAAACCTTGAGGGGAAGTTCGAAAGGGAAAGTTCAAACAAGACAATATCTGCTAGCGGCGGGCTTAAACCGTTACAAATGGTATCAGAGTCAGGCACCGAACGGTGTTCCAGCAAAAACGCTGGCTCCCAAGGGGGTGGATTGAGAGATCCCACATCGGTTGAGGAGTAGAACGAACCATTCTTTATAAGGGTGTGTAAACCTCCCTAGTAGACGTGTTTTAAAACCTTGAGGAGAAGCCTTCCGGAAAAGTCCAAAGAGTACAATATTTACTAGCGTTACGCTTGGGCCGTTACAATAGACTTCGAAAGAAAGTTCAAAACCCTTCAATTATCTTCATTTACCACAGACATCAGAAAGTTAGGATTGGTTTGAGGCAATAAAAAAGGACGCATCAAATTTTTACTTTTTCTGCCTCTTCTATGATATCTCTGCGGCATTAACACCCTGCCAAACAAGAAGGATGAATATGGAAAAGCTCGAACAGCTCCCACTGTAGCTCAAGGCCTTAGGGTCCGGATAAAGCAAAAGACACTCTTTTTTCATTCCTCTTCTTTTTGTTTCCTTATCTGTTCTGGGTACAAATTGATTAAAATTACAATAGTCTTGCCAAAAAATGTAATATATTGATTTATTTTTCCAGAAGTAACCAGGTCGTGGGGTGGCCACCGATCAGAGCTTCTAGGATCAGTACCTTGGCTAACCAGGCAAAACCTCATTCTGTAGAAGGATTCAAGGCAGAAGCTGGCAAGAATAAAAACAAGCATACGGAGTCAGGGACACCTAATGGTGTTGGTGATAAACACAAAGCAAATGAAAAGAGTAGGAATTCCAGAAATTCTTTGTACGTGAAGGTTAATATGGATGGAGTTCTTATTGGAAGAAAGGTTAACCTCAGTGCTTACAGTAGCTACGAAACCTTGGCCCAAAAAGTAGAGAACATGTTCCTTGATCCCACTGCACTAGCTAATTCAACTGGTAATTCCTTTCTCGCCTCTGTAACTTCATGTTTATAAGTGAATTTTGTGTTGATGCTATCGTTCTGTCTGAATGAAATTAAGACAACCTTTTACTTAAAAGATCTTTAGGATTACTTTAAAGCTGCCTAAAGAAGGATAATGTTGAGAATGTCTGAAAGAACGGGTCTCTTCCTGAAGTAAATGCCAGTATTTTTGGATTGGATTCAACCATTTTCTTGAGTTTGGAGAGAAGCTTCTTATTATCAGTTGTGAGGCAAAAATTTCAACTCTTTTGGAAAGGATCACCTTATTAATTTATTGATGAATATGCGTTGTTCTAGAATCAATTCATGAAGGTAGATATTTTCTGTCTGGTAACCGCTAACGACGCCTTTTCATCTGATACAGGATCAAGCATAAAGGAAAATGACATGGTGAGACCCTCCAGACTACTAAATGGACTATCCGAGTACATGCTTACTTACGAAGATCGGGACGGAGATTGGATGCTAGTTGGCGATGTTCCATGGGGGTACACATCCTTTTCATTCTAGTTATTCTGATGAAATTTATAACACAATCTTCTGAACTAGATACTCTCAGTAACACTCCAGTTTCTTGCAACTGTCTTAAGAGGGGTCTTCTATTTGTTTAATTTATCTTACGTGTATAAGTAATTTTGAGTCTCTTTTGATCATATATATCCAGAATGTTTACCAACTCCGTGAAGAGGCTTAGGATAATGAGAGCAGCTGAGGCTAATCAAATTGACAAGTGATCTGCCAGCAGGATTGGAAACTCACCAANTTTTTTTTTTTTTTTTTTTTTTTTTTTTTTTTTTTTTTAGCACAACACCGATTCTCTGGTAAATTTGCAGCTATGGAGCAGCAAGAGAAAGGATTGGTATTTATATGAGCAAGGCCAATATGTATGGGACTGAGGCAGCCGATATAAGCTTGAAAACTGTGCAAAGGAGAGGGAATAGGCGAAGTATTAAGAAAAGAAAAGAAAAAAAATTGACTTCTTTTTTGGCTTTCTGATCTCGTTCCCCACAATTTGTGTATTTTTGAAGTCACTCACAGCCCATAAAGCCATGCACATGTTCCGATGTGGGAATGTTTATGTTGTGAATATAAGGGCAAATAATGCTCTAGTTTTCCTCTCCACCAATGGGAGTTTGGAGAGAAAATGCTGTGGTTATGTGTGTTTTGTAAACAGGTAAAGTTTTGAATTTCAATAAAAAAAAAATGATTACAATAATATGCTTGTATTGCTTATACATATATAGCTTGAAACTTCAAATATTATTTGTTATACAAGCCTTTCCATTTTCAGTTAATTCTAATGGCAGACATGTAATTTATACTATACATCATCTGCTCTTGTACACACCCAACAAATGAGCCAATCATTACAATTAATTAAGGAACAGGGAGTAAAAAAGGATGAAAACACAGAGGGTGGGGATTTTTGAAGGCCAATTTTCAGTACAGAGAAACTCCTCCATTGTTGTTCCTTCTAGAGAAGGCCATTTACAGGGGAGGTGTTGAAAACTGGCTTCTCTTTGTCTTTGTCTTTGTCTTTGTTAGTTCCAAATCCTTCATTGCCATTACTGTTGCTTTTTCTCCTTGGTTTTGCTTCTCCAAGCATTGTTATTATATCTCTCATGGAAGGCCTGTCTTTTGGATGCTTTGCAGTGCAGAGAAGAGCAATTCTAAGCACAAACAGCATTTCTTCTTGAACATGCTTGAAATTTCCCAGATTTGGATCTAATGCTTCTTCTAAACGTCTGTTGTCTCTAACCTTCCTTCTAATCCATTCAACAATGTCCACCGATTCTCCGAACTCGGAATCTAATGGCTTCTTCCCCGTCAACAGCTCCAAAAGAACAACGCCGTAGCTGTAAATGTCGATCTTTTCATCCACCTTTAAAGTGTATCCATATTCTGCAGAATCAACAGAAGTCACAAAACAACTAATCGAATTGATTGCTGTATGATCATAGAGTTTAATATCAACCGAAACTTACCGGGGGCAATGTAGCCATACGATCCAGCTACCATTGAAACCGTCTCGTTTTTACGAGCCATCATTCGCGCCAACCCGAAATCAGCTAACCGTGCTTCGAGATTTGAATCGAGAAGTATATTGTTTGGCTTAACGTCGCGATGAATGATGGGTGGGTCACAATCATGGTGGAGATAAGCTAAACCCTGTGCCACTCCAATTGCTATGTTGTACCTTGAAACCCAGTCTACTAGCAGCCTCCCTGCTTGTTTACCATGCAAGGCTTCTCCAAGGCTTCCATTTTGCATAAACTCGTAGACGATCATTACATCGACATCGTTGTGCATAAACCCGAGTAATCGAACTATGTTCCTGTGCCTTAACTTCCCCAATAAATTCACTTCTCCTACTAGACCTTCACTGCTTCCCATTTCAAGATCTGGTTCTGATCTCCATAGCTTTTTTACAGCCACAGCTGTCTTTATCTGTGGCATTTCAGCTTTATAAACAATCCCAGTCGCTCCCATTCCAATCACATTTGATTCCTTAATGCAAGCCAAAATATCAGTACTTGTGAATCCAAGCCTTTGGAATGCCATCAATCTCCATGGCCAATCTCCGCCACCCATTTCATATCGCCCTTCAAAGCAACTTCCAGTCGAGTACCACCTCTTGTACAATGATCGAACACCGAAAAGAGCGATACATATTGCTAAAACAGACGATATTCCGATGACCCAACTGGCGATAATGTGCGCCGAGCGTGAGTTGCTGTGCCCTGATGTGAATGCTGAATTTGGTGAACATGGAGGTAGGACAGCTCCACATAAACCAGCATTGCCCTGAAGATCACTTGGATTGATTGTTCTTAACACACCATTTAATGGCACTGGACCCTCGAGCTTATTGTACGATACATTAAACGATTCAAGCGCGGGAGAGATACCGAAATTATTCGGTATTCTACCTGTAAGAGAGTTGTTGGATAGATCAAGAACCGCCAATGAAGGCATATTTGCAATCTGTTTTGGGATTTCTCCAGTTAATTGATTGTTTCTGAGATTCAGAGCTACCAATCTCTCACATGAAGCAATGCTTTCCGGAATGTTGCCTGTGAAATGGTTTGAAGAGAGATCAAGAACAGATAGTGCAGGACACTCCTGGAACTGGTCTGGGATTTCACCTTCTAAATGATTATCAGAGACTATAAAAGTTTGAAGATTTGGAATGGAAAGAATTGAGGAAGGAAGAGGAGAATGGAGGCTATTTTCAGAGAGATCAATAAAAGAAAGCGATTTAGAAGATGACATATCACTTGGGATGCTGCCAATGAGACTATTATTTGCTAATTCTAGCCTTTCAAGCTTCCCAAGCTTCCCAAAACCAACTGGGATTGTACCCGATACAAAATTGTTCTGCATTCGAACACGAACGAGCGATGAACACGACGATAATCCAATCGGAATCGGACCCGAAAAGGCATTGTTGAAAAGGATAAGCTTGGTTAGATTACCCCAATTGCATAACGAAGGAGGAATCGGACCAGAGAATGAATTGGATGAGACATCCAACCAAACCAACTCCGAGTTCTTACCGAGATCGCCCGGTAATTCGCCCGAAAAGGAGTTGTTCCATAGCTCCAGAACCTGTAATTTTGTTAACCCTCCAATCCCTGGAGGTACTTCACCAGACAGCTTGTTACACATTAGATTCAGCAGCTGCAGGTTCTTCAATTCAGTAACCTCAGCAGGGATTTCCCCAGTCAATTTGTTGTCTGAAAGATCAAGAAACACTAATGAAGTAGCATTGCCGATCGACGATGGAATTCGATCCTTGAATTCGTTCTTATAAAGGAACAATGTCTCAAGCTGTTTAAGCCTCCCAAGCTCAGCTGGAATGCCACCACCAAGTTTTCCGACAGCCAAATCAAGATACTTCAGATTGGTGAGATTTCCAAATTCTGATGGAATCCCTCCTTCAAACTTGTTGTATCCAATAATAACCGTCTCTAACGACGACATCTGACCGATCTCGGCCGGGATTCGACCGGTGAGACTGTTCCCAGAAAGTCCAAGAAACTTCAACTTCTGCAAGTTCTTGAAAGATACAGGAATTGACCCTTCAAGAAAACTCCCTCGGAGATCCAAAATCTCCAGCTGAGTTGCATTTCCAAGATCTTCAGGGATTAAACCAGAGAAATTGTTGCTTGAGGCATTGAAGTTCTTCAATTCAACCATCTCCCCAAACCCCACCGGAATCTCACCAACAAAAGAGTTTTGACTCACATCAAAACTCATCAAGGAAGTGAGATTTCCAATAGATTTTGGCAAAGAGGAGGAGAATTCATTGCAACTCAAGTCAAGAGAACTGAGTCTTGATAGTGCAGGCAAGTCGTTCGACAAAATGCCGCTGAGATTCATACGAGAAAGGCTCAGTTTCTCAACTGCTCCATCTGAGTTGCAAGAAACACCAGTCCAGTTACAGTGCCCTGCAAATCTACCATCTCCATCGCCCAGCTTCCAATCTCTAAGCCACTTCAACGGATCAACAAGCCCTGATTTAAACGAAACCAAAGCCAAAGCTTCTTCACTAAACGCAGCAGCAGAACACTCAGTACAAAAACCAATCCAACAGTACAAGAACACACAAACCAAAATCTGGGTTTTCGACTTCATCGTCTTCTTCACCGAACCCATCTCTCAGTTTCTCTCAGATTTCCACCATTTTCAGAAGCATCACAAAAATTAAGAAGATGGGTTTGTCTCTGCATGTAACTCAGCGACAGAAAGAGAGAGAGACAGTGAGCTCTTTGGTGATAGTGGGAAGAAAGAAGTTGGTTAAGAAATGCTCTGTTCTTTAAATATATAAATGGCGGAATCGGGTAAGGAAATGAAAAATTGATGGGGTTGTGAAGAAGGAGGAGGCATCGGGAAATGCAACAGCTGTTAATCTGCAAACAATGACGAAGGAGGGTTTGGATTTATTTGGAAGTTTCTCCGACATTAAACGTGGAAGAGAATTATGTGCTCTCTGTTACTGCTACTGCTAAATTATTGCTCCTCCTCCTCCTCCTCCTCCTCCTGTTTCTATGAACAAGATAGTCAACTTGGTGTATGTGACTCATCAAAATGTGATTCTCCTTTAATTTTGCACCCTTTTTTCACCCATATTTTATATCCCACCTCCCTTATTTCTGGCATTACAAATCACAATATTCATCCATCCATCCATAATTATTTTATATGTTTAATATATGTAATTTTGCATCTTCCTTCGATTCGAAAATATATCTGGAAATCCCCACGGATTCCTTATTAACACCGTTTCGAACAAGTACATTCCAAAATAACTGTTACTCGGGCATTTTTACCCTTGGCCATGAACCTCTCTTATATTTTTTATTCACGCAACTCTTCTATTTTTCGATCCAAAATAAAGAAAAAAGAACGTCAATCTTACCTTTCTCAACATTACATTATGATTGTTGTTGATATTGTGTAAGAGCTTTACTAAAAGAAAAAGAAAAAATAAAAAGAAAAAGAAAAAGGAAAAGGAAAAGAAAAGGTGTGAATAAATTTAATAGTTAAAGCCACTTTGAGAGTTGCTTACATGCTATATCACATAGGTGTGAAATCCAAGACTACATGCTCAAATGATTTGGGCTTTTACTAAATCTCCTTGAAATTCTCAACTTTGGTAATTAAAATTTAAAAGGGTAACTTCTACGTATGACAAATATTCATTAAATTCAACCATAGCTTATAATAAATTTATATCAAAATGTTTAATCTATCATGTAAAAATTAAGCAATAAAATATTATCTTCCTAACTTAGGCTATTTGATTGAAACCAAGGAATCTTCCCATGTTATAACAAAAACAAAACACCAATATAAGGACAAATGGCCCTTAATAATCTTCATTGTCCCAATTCATATCAGCCACATCCAATTTTTATTGTAGGACACCCCACCCCTACTTTTGCCCCCCTAAATTTTAAATTTAGATATAATTTGATAAAATCTCGTAAATAAAAAAATTAATACATAAAATTGGTCATGAATTTCACTAAAAAGCCAACTATAATATCATTTTTGTATAAATAATATAAATCACACACCAAATTTATATTTCATAATTCATAAATAAATAAATAAATAACTACAATAAGGTATAAATTATAATAAAATTAAAAATTTAGAGTAAAAATTTATGAGATATTATAAAAATAAAAAAAAAATAAAATTAGAAAATTTTATTACAACTAATATCAAATAACAAAAATTAGGTGACGTAAATATAAAACTATCCCTAAAAATGTTCGTCCAATTATTAACATATCAATTTCATTTAATTTGATGGATTTAACATTTCAAAATGAAATAAATAATAGAAGTGGGGAACAGAACTGGAAAAAAAACATATATATATATATTATAAAATGAAGGCACTATTCCAATCATGGTCTGAGCCCACCAACTGCCATTTTTTATTAGACAACCAATCTCTCTCTCTTTTTGTTTGTTAATCTGCCAAATTTCACATGGCCACATGCGAAGCTTCCCCCAAATTCCCACATAAAAAAAAGAGAGATGGAGAAAGCAGTGAATTAATACATTCATATCCGCTTCTTTATGGCCCCAAAAGCTATGTTAAAACACAAGTACTACGTCTACTGTTTAATTGGAACATACCCATGTGAAATAGAAATACCATTTTACTACATTTAATTTTTTTAAATATTGGGTCGAATTTTTAATTTCAAACTACGAGTAAATTATTTAGACTATGTTTTATAATTATTTATCTTTTAATTTATTTTTTTAAAATTAAACTTATAAGAAATGTTGTAAAGGTTGCTATCTAGTTTTTGAATGATTAAATGTACAATATAATGGAATTTAAAATATGTTAATGTTGAGATCCATGACAATGGAGAGAGGGATGAAGTGCTTGCTGCTTCCACATGACTTTGTGCTCCACCTCAGACAACCTAACCAAGAGAGACTAGTGGTTGCACATGTGGCACGTGCATCCGATGTGGAGCCCCATTTGTGTGGGACCCACATTTGCTATTATTTATTCATCTATTTATAAACTTCAATGGATGTTATGTTAAGTCGTTAGGTAAATTGATTTGACAATTCATATGATTCAAGTTTCTGTGTTAATAGATGCTTCATCCAAAAAGACCTCTAGTAATGATGACGTGAAAATTTTTTTTTTTTTTTTTTTTTATTTGTTTCTTTCAAATTATGTGTGATGTCCAATGTTAGTTGCGGAGGAAAACAAACCATCATTTATAAGGGTGTGGAAACCTTCCGTTTTAAAGCCTGGGGGGAAAGCTTGAAACGGAAAGTCGAAAGAGGACAATATCTACTAGTGGTGGATCTGAGTCGTTACGAATGGTATCAGAACCAAACACCGGATGATGTGTCAGCCTTCTCACTGTTCCTCGAAGGAGGGTAGACACGAGACGGTATGCCAGTAAAGATGTTGGCCCTAAAGGGGAGTGGATTTGGGGGCGGTCTCACATCGATTAGAGGAAGGAAAGAGTGCCAGTAAAGGCGTTGACCCCGAAAGGAGTGGATTGTGATGTCCCACATTAGTTGAGGAGGAGAACAAACCACAGTTTATAAGGGTGTGGAAACCTTACCTTAGCAGACGCATTTTAAATCCTTGAGGGAAAGCTGGACACGAGAAGCCCAAAAATGATAATATTTGCTCGAGGTAGATCTGGGTCAAACTTTCAGATTTATATATATATTCCTAATCCACTTTTAATCTCCGGTCAATTTGTGAAATGGAAATTATTATAAAACAATTAATTTCAAACTAATCCTAGAAATTAATTTTCAAATTTATTAAAAAAAATTAAAATTATTTAAATTAATTAACGAAAAATGATATTTTTAGTTTTATTATTTTTATTTTCTTTTGGATTTAGGAAAAAAAAAAAAAAAAAAAAAAAAACAGCCCAATTTGCATTGGTCCTATATAATTGGTTAGACTATGAGTGGCCCAAGCCTCAATGAAGCTGCAATAATGGGTAATTATTTATTTAAATTTATAATCAATACTTATATTTTGATATTTATATTTTAACAAAAATGCTGAATATATAATTTAATTTCAACCATGTAATGACCGGAAGACAAGTACATCAAACCAGGTCTTGCCTCTATTAGAAGAGGGAGAAATATATAGTAAAAATTTCTAAGGATTATTAAACTAACCTGACTGTGACTCACTATCACTATCAATATCTTTGTGAATCATATTATGCGACTTTAATTCTTCCAAGTCACCACCATTGGGCTTCTAACTTTGTATTTCCCATTCTCAGAATGAACCCATGTCAAATGCCCTTCTGAAGAGCTCACCTTTCTTCCTTCTTTTCCCTTCTCAGACATAAACCATACCTTATAATTCAAACTTTGGTTAACATATTTGAACACCAAGCGCCGAGGCTTGACTCGAACTTGAACGCCTTTAGGTGCCGTTACTTCCACCGAGTAGATGGAATTTGGGCTCCCCACATTCGTCAATCGTCTCGAAATTGCCTTACTCGTCGTCTTGTGCTTAAAAACGACGGACATGGAAGGATAGTTCAAGCTGAAGCCTTTGTTCATCTGCAAAACCTTATGGCAACTCACATTCATGTGGGTTATGATGAAGATTTCTGAATGAGTGTATCCAAGAGCACAAAGATGAATGACATATTCATATGGCTTTATATCATAAACTAAACCAGGATCAATTGCTTTGGTTGGGTTTATATGACCAGCTCCCATTGCAAAAACGCCAGCTGGTTTGCTGCCATCAAGAATTGGCTTACCATAATGATCTGTAACCTCAGCGGTTGTCATTATGGCTGATTTAATGGCTGCTGCTGTCCATTTTGGATGAGCTGAATGGATTAGAGCCGCAATTCCACTGACATGGGGACAAGCCATGGATGTTCCTGACATGACAGTGAAGTTTGACCTTCTAGAATCTTCTGGAAGGCCAGTTGGACCAAGATTTTGTGGCCAAGCTGCTATAATGTTGACCCCAGGAGCAATTACATCAGGCTTGAGCGTTGAAGGATTGGTGAGGCTTGGTCCTCTTGATGAAAATTGAGCCACAGATGGAGCTCTTGATCTTCCTATCACAGTTCCTCCAAATTGGATTCTGGCTTTTGGATTGCTTGTTGTGTTCATGTAAGCTTTTAACCGATTCGCCTCGGCAAATCCGATCAACGTGGCCGGTAAAACATGAACATCGACCAAGTCTTCCTCTAGATTTATCTCTGTATTTGCAAGGATCATGGCAGCTCCTCCAGATTCCTTCACAATCTGCCCCTTTTCGGATCTGCCATTGACGCCACGGTCGCAGAGCACGATTTTTCCTTCTACTTGTTCTCTTGGAAGAGACCCTTTTAAGCAAAGTTCACCTCCCATTTGTCCTCCAGTCAAGTAAACCACTTCAAGTTCTTTGGTAGCATGTTTGAACTTGTTGCCAGGGTACATTGATTCGCCGTAAATGAATTCCCCATTTCTTAGTCGAACGATAGCCGGGAATCTTCGGTCGAGTGTGCTTGCACCAATGGTGGTGATCCAAGGAGCTACATTGGCAACAGAGCTTTGAATTGGACCATTGTTTCCTGCTGCGCAGTTGACTGAGATGCCATGCTGCATTGCTCGAAAGCTTCCGATGGCGATACTGTCGTCGAAAAATGGAAGCGGGAAGCCACCGAGCGAAAGGGAGAGAATGTCAACACCATCCCTTATTGCAGCATCCATGGCTGCTACAATATCAGAGCTATAGCAGCCACTGAACCAGCAAACTTTGTACACCGCAATGTGAGCTCTTGGGGCCATCCCTTGCGCCACGCCAGCTCCATTACCGAACACGCTCGCTTCAGCGACTGAAGCTCCTGCAGCTGTAGAAGACGTGTGAGTTCCATGGCCATGGGAGTCTCTTGGGGAGACATACTCCTGGTCAACATCAGATGGCTGGGATGAAGCCACATGGTGTCCTTTGATAAAGAACTTGGCGCCAATGAGTTTCTTGTTACAATTTGAGGAGTTAAAATCTTGGCCTTCTTGGCAAGCCCCTCGCCATTTTTGAGGAATTGGGGGCATTCTGGAATCACTAAAGCTTGGACTCTCAGGCCAAACTCCAGTGTCAAGAACCCCAACAATCGCTCCTTCGCCCATTGAGGAATTAAACCAAACACCTTGTGTGCCTAAACTAAGCCCCAAGAACTTAGGAGAATAAGTAGTTTGAATTTCATATTTTCTATCAGCTCTCACAGCTACAACATCAGGCAACTTCTTCAAATACTCAAGCTCAGTTTCAGATAACTGAGCTGCAAATCCTTCCATGGCGTTAGAATATGAGTAAAGCAATCGAGAAGAAGAGTCTTCTTCAGCAGATAGAGTTTGTTCAAGAAAAGAAAGATGCCATTGACGCTTAGAATAAAAGGGAGAGCTGGTTAATCCCTGTGGATGGAGTTGAATTAAGTAAGTTTGAAGAGTGGAAGTGTCTGCTTGAACTTGAAGTGAAAGAAAACAGAGGAAAAGGGTTGAAAGAAGAAGCATTTGGGAGTTGAAATCCATAGTTTTCTTCCAAGAACAAGGCACTGATTGTTGGAGATGAGTTCATGATTTTGGATCAAATTTTGATGGGTATTTGAAGGAGGCCAAGAGAATTCAAATCTGGGAAGCGTTTCTGCAATTCTGAGTGTAAAATATGAAACTCGTGAAATATAAGAGCTCTTCATCACGAGGATCCCCCAAATTTGGTCGATGGAGGAGCTGAAGATTTCAGTAATTGCTTGAAGCCTCACGAGAAGTAATGGTGAACGTTGAAGGATTTGAATTCAAAAAGATGTGAATTTTTGTTCCAAAATGAAGGCAAAACGAAGTTTGTAGTAGCAAGGAATATAAGTTTAAGTCATTTAATACCGCACGCTCCAAGATTTTTCTTTATTCGGCTTCGTACTGCCTCCTTCCATTCCCTAATTCCTTTAAATTATAGGCTAAACTAAAAGGTAAAAGTTTATTAGTAGACAAAATCGATGGACCAACCAATGAAACAAGGAGGAAGAAAATTGTAACCGTCAATATGGAGAGGATTCCACCCTTATAAAAATTCTTGTGTTGGATGATGCAAGTCACTAATTTAGAGAATGATCATGAGTTTATAAACAAAGAATAGTCTCTCAGTACCACTTATTTTTGGGAAGCCCAAATCAAAGTCATTAAAATCTAAATATTCAAATATACTCTCTGGTGTTTACAATGTATTTGGGCTTCGCTTCTTTGAGCCCATTAATTTGTAATAGTATGGCCCAGTCCAGACAGTTAGTAAATGGCCGTGCAAATCAGACGAATTGCCGAAATACTTTTTTACCATTTTCTCCTCCGTAAATAAAGCAAGAACTTGAAGGAGAGTTGAAGAAGGCGAAATTTGCGCGCGGCTTTTGAGTTTGCTCGACAAGAAATGCGACGAGTTAGTGGATTATCCAAGGTACCTCTTCTACTTTTCTGTCATTGGATTTCATAATTTTCCCGTCTTATTTTGCATTCTTAACTTTGGGAAGGTCGTTGTCGGATGCACTCCTTCCAACTATATAGGTTTTCATCTTTCACATACTGGGATCTGGCTGATCTTAGGGCATATGGAGCTATTATAATCTTTCAATGCCTTGTTAAGACCACGATATATATCATCCTATTTGTGGACTTCAATCTTTTAACCGTATCATCCTATTTGTGGACTTCAATCTTTTAACTGCCTGTAGTCATTCTGCTTATACCATCTGATATCAGGATCTCCTATTCCTAACAACTCAAAAATCATAACAGTTTTCTGTCAAATTGTTGTATAAAGTGAAACGAACTTATTCCATCATTATCTTTTGAAAGACTTTCCCCTATCTTTCATGTCTTAGCACGCGCATTTGATGTACAGTCCCACGTTTCTATGGGGGGAGGAACTTTAAAATTTTTAAGATAAAACTTTACTTCCTACAAACTCGACTCTTCTTTGATCATACAAACCTATCGACCCATTCAATTTTTACTTCAAAAAATCCTCTTCTCGAAACTCTTGCAATCTCAAAATTCTCAAAGCTGTAAGTCAACTCATCATTCTGTAGTCGCAACTTTTTAATGGTTGGTTCCTTCTTGATCAAGCGTAATACATCGTTCAATTGTGTTACAATCCATTCATAAAAATTTGGTATCTCAAGATTCTCAAAATGTGTTTTATTAAAATGATAGTTATTGTAAAGAAATTATGAGACAAATATAACTTATTAAAATTCCATCATTTTTTTATAACACTCTTCATAGTTTTTTGGATTTTGAATTATGCTAAAATGTGATCACTAAACAAAAAGCTTAGTTTGCAAAAATAAATAATTAAAAGCTTAATTTGCAAGAATAAGAATCAAATAATCAAACATTCATAATCAGAGTTACAATGCAAAAATAGTTGTTGACCAATGAGAGTTCCAATGGAAAAATAGTTGTTAAAAAAGTCAAAAGGAATAAAAAGAGTACACCCTAGAGGGGGTTGAATAAATTTTGTGATCTAATGATTGTGCAAGCGTTTTTTTTCATTTGCTACATGTATATCTTTAATCTATGTTCTAATTTTTACCCTAATATACGAGACAAGTCTTCAATTTTTTACCTGTGAATGGAGAACCATAATGTGTTGACATTTCTTCTTTTTTTTTTTTATTAACAAAAAAACTACTTTTAGAGTTATTTTTCTATAGATTTTAAAATTTATTGACAATTTGAAAAGCATTTCTCAAAATTTAAAATTATAGCTAAATAGGTATATGAAACAAAAACAAAAGCTAAAATGATAATCAAACATGGCACTTAAAGTTGATGGAGTGTAGATAGTAAAATTTTAGATTTTGGGGAGATTACAAATTAAACCTTCAAAAACATTTTTTCTATAAAAAAAAAGAATTGATTATATTTTTTGAAAATTTTGATTTCAAGTGTTTCTTTTATTCCTAAAATTCATTTTTAAAAATGTCATGATGATATTTTTAAAAATGTCAAGATGAATGGTATCAGAAAGACGGTTTTTTTCTAGGAACTTTTAATAATTAATATTCAATGGTAGAACTTAAAATAGAGAGAAGAGATAGGAGTGCTGTTAAAGCGCAAAAAGAGGAGAGAAATTTTGGAAGATACCCATTTTGCAGCGATGCATACAATTACGGATGTAGCAGCAACACACCGAGCATGTCAAAAGTTGCAGTTTCACTCGCACGATAAGAGCAGGATACCTAGAAGACCATAATTTCTGAAGTTCTGCTCTACTACTTTGTCATATACAGTACACTTGTACACATTAGAAAAAATATTACTATTTCTTATTCACTTGATCAAATAAGTTCCATCTATAGATAATTTTATAAAGGAAATTAATAACGAATTTAGCTTAATTTTTTTAATCCAAATTCTATCTCTTATTATAACCAAACTCAACAAGTAAAATTCAAATTTATTAAAACCAATCTATTTATTAACACTTTTTTTTTATCATACATAATTTGTAACACTAAAATAAAAAAGAGCATGCATAGAGATTTAAGAGATTTAGGGGTTTTAGGATTTGAACTCATTATGATTGTTATCATGGTTATAATTTTAACTATACATTACATAAACACAATATGAAACTTTTTAAAATATATTTAGGGTTTTCATACTTCTTAAGTATTTTTCATACATTACATCATTTTTTTTATGACTTTATTTCTAAATATTTGGTAAAATTTAGGATACGATTCTTTGTCCATATATTTTTAGTTTTTTAATAACTCTTTTCATATATATATATATATATATATATATATATATATATATATTAGCTTGTTATGAATTCTGTCCTATTGATTTATTTAGGTTTTCTATACATTTTCTTGAAAATTACTTTTTTAACCAACGGATCTCCGCTCAATTTTTCATACCTTATTTCTCGAAATTTCTTTTTTTTACGTGTTTTCCTGTCAAAATTAACAGCAATAGTTAGTCATAAAGTTACCCCAACACAAAATAAGAATAAAAAACAAAAATAGTAACCTTTTGAGGAAAAGCGATGAGGTAGCCGTATGTAGCCGTATGTAGCCGTATAAAAAAACGAGAACAGAGTTTTCTTCTCGAACTTTCTTTTTGTGATTTTTTTTCCTGTCAAAGATAGCACAACCACTAGCCATAATAACAATTAGTTGGAAAAATAAAAGTTAAAGCAAACATACTAAGAACACTATTCGTGCAAAGAAAGTTTTCATACCTTGTATTNCAAAATTATATCAATGCAAACCCCAATAATAAAAAGAGAAATTAAAATAATAATAATTAGTTATAATAAAAAGANCTGTCAACATTAACAGCAATAATTAGTTATAATAAAAAGAAAGTAAAAAAATAAAAAATAAAAAGAACTTAACCCAACAATAAGAATCAAAAGCAAAAATATATCCTATAATGGAGTAACCATGAGCAAAAATCGTGGGAATTTCTTTTATCTATCGAGCTTGGTGGAAGTAGAAGAGAAGAAGTCAGTTACAACGAAGGATTTTTTCCCCCTCTGTCCTATTGAACGTACTGGAACGAGATAGAAAAATAAAGGAAGGGAAACATAAACCTCTTCGTTTTTTTTCTTTTTTAGAGAAGAGACGCTAACGGTGAGAAAGTTCTTTGGATTTTTTAGGTTCTTCGCTTGGTTTTTCTAGAAGTGGAATGGAATGCACCTCTTTTTTAACCACCATTTTTAAGCCCCTGGCCGACGCTGACGCAACACTAACGTCCAGGAATTTCCAATGGGACACGTCTCTTTGAGAGACCCATTCCTATAGGGTGAGTCTTTCAAACTGATGTACTCCAATAATGACTAATCTNTTTTTTTTTTTTTTTTTTTTTTTTTTTTTTTTTTTTTTTTTTTTTTTTTTTTTTTTTTACAATATTTTTGCAAGCCACTCCTACTTTTCTAGGTAATCCGATATGGAGTATAGTTTTCGCAGGTACACGTGAGCTGTTCCCACAGAAGAAATCTTGCCTTTATTTGTTCGTCCATTGCCATTTTATCTCGGAGTTGTATTGGCTATTTGACTCACTTTTAGGGGATGACTTTTGGAATTACGAAAAAAAAAAAAAAGAAGAAGAAGCCAATTTAAACCCCATTTTTTCTGAAAGTTTTGAGGAAAATAAACTAAAGAAAGACTGAAGAAGTTCAGGATGTCACAACAGTTTTGAAGACTTCCCTACAACTTTTATTCTTCACACATCACTGTGCTTTGCATAATGTTCTCTTAAGTATTTGGAAGCTTTTTTTTTCCTCACTGGGAGATATCTGGCTTTAAGTTGATTTCTTATCAGCCATTCGTATTTCCTTACAGAGAAAGCTAACCAAGTAAGTTCACCAACACAAATTATTCATAAAGGCATACGGTAAAGAAAGCACAGGGAGTGTAAGAGAGAAATAAAACTAAGAAGGCAGATAACTATTATTTACTGGTTTTTTTTATTAACTCGGGATAGTATCTTCAACAGAACTTATCTTTCCAAAACTATCATAATGAATAAACTAACCAGTGTACATTCGAATCGAGTAACAACTAATAATAGTTCTATAAATGATGGAAAATCATTAAAGAATAACTTAGGCCTACAAGTAACTCAACTACTAAGAAAAAAAAAGATATCAAACTAATGAAAATTACTTCTCTAACGAATTTGACAAAATTAATAAGAAAAACGGGATGCATATAAGAAACTTGTTCGGCGACACTTATTTTGAATAAGAAATTTTAGAGAATATTACAAGCAGAGCAGAACTAATTGCACGTAACAACCAGTAAATGAACAAAATCCAAATACAGATCACAATGCTCTTAGGCGGAAGCAATTCAATTCTTGAATGTATATAACTTTAGGATCAATAATTTCTTTAACAAGACATTCATTAACTCCAAAGTATCACAATCAATTATAATGCATAAGAATGAGAGAATTTAGGAAGCACGACATCCAGAGAAGAATATGTACGCTAGCTGAGCTTACTTAAAGGTCAGAAAAGTATAGCAGAGTAAAAATCGTCAAAATACTTACCGAAAACTGTTGTTCAGGTAGCAATAAAATTCACGTATCAACATAAAACACCGCTGGCACGAGATCATTTTCAAAGCTCACCGTGGAAGGAGATTTGAACTCATAATAACAAGCACTACAGCAACACATACAGGATCTGAAATAAAAAGAACCGATAGAGATTCTGTTAATCATCGGATCATCGATATGAATCAACAATCAACTAAAACACCTAATCTAATACGATCGACGAACAATAAACCTTTTGATTATTAGGAATATGAGACTGAGTGATCGCGATCATTAGTTCATAATAAACGACTTGATTTCTTCTTCGACAAATCAAAATCGTAAAGTAATTAGGATTTATGAGAATAAGCGATCGCGATCATTAGTTCAATAAGAAAACTGTTTTCATTACGACTAATCGAGATCTAAACAACTAAGAATTATGAGACCGAGCAATCACGATCATTAGTTCAAACAATGATTTGGTTTCCACTTCGACTAATCAAATTCCTTCAGTAATTACGACTTATGAGACCTAACAAACACGATATGGAAATCTAATCACCGAAACATACCTGTGTTAGCTTACAGCATCGTAAGCCACCAATAATTCCGAACTCTAATATCATCATCCTCGCGTCAGAGCAACTTCAAGAACACGAAGCTTTCCCGCGTAAATTTAGTCTCGTTCGGTTTTCTTCAAACGCCTTCCCTCCTTTCTTCGCCTTTATATAGAGAAGCAGAAACCGTTCGTGATTTACATACAGACCCCCTAGTGGGCCAGCTTATGCTGCTATCAAATGGGCCGAAGTAGAAAACGGGTAGGCCCAAGTCCAATTCTTATAGGAATATCAACGAAAGAAGATGGTTTATTATTATTATTATCATCATCAACAAGTTGAATGGAAAAATACTTGACTTTCGTTGTAGCTCCATATTCTAATATTTTACACGTTTTCTTTTTACACAATAATAAAATAATAAAATGATAATTTCCATCAAAATAGTAACTTTTTTATTTATTTATATGGATGAAATGATTCTCATCTGGATAGCCGAAGTGAAAATATAAAAAAAGATGTCTCATGTCAATGGAGAGAATATTTCTTGTTTATAAACCAATTATCATTCCCTAAATTAGCTGGACTTTCATCCTCCAACACATACAAACCATATTAAAAACTACTTTTTTTTTAAGTGAGAATTAATTGTATTAAATTGAAATTTTTAAAATTAATTAAAACTAAATAGGGGCAAAGGGAAAATGTAATTATATATAATAGAGTAATTAAAAATTTTCAAATTTGTCAACTGCATTTGAGATTCGTAGTCTCTTCAATTTCTTGGATGGTTGGATCAATACTAATAGCCAATTTAGACAAGGTAGGAAGGACAAGAACACCGACACCCTACCAAATAATTTAGTTTTTTTTAATTAAAAATATATATTTTGAAGTTAAGAGATTAAAAGTTGGAATTTTCAGTTACATAAAAATAAAATTTGGCACAATGGTCGAAGCAGATAGAAACCCAACTGACGGCCAAGTATGGGAGCGAGCTTATCTTTCAATCAGACACCGCTAGCCAAAACTCAACCCAAGAACAAATCAAGAAAAGCTGAGCAAGCGGTATTTAATTAATACTCTAACAGAGCAACACAGGTTATTTTGCCAATGAAAAGCAATACCATTTCTGAAGGGAAAAAAACGATTTCAAATAATTATGGCTCGGTTCTGGTATATCATTCCGCTCAGATGAGCTTTAATGCTCCAAAAAGTGAAGCAATCACGACACTAAAATCTAAATGATTTGATTCGTGCACTGTTTTGAGAAGGAAAAAGTAGCCAACAAAATGAGAAATTTCAATCCAAAGAATTAAGAGAATTAGAGAGAAAAGCATGTAAGGAACTATGATATCTGTATAAGAAAACTATAAGCAAAGGACTGACCCGCTGCTTTGTATTTGAAGGACAGCCCTTTAACTGGATGGTGATTAAGCCTTCAATCTATAAAACGTCCCTGGCTTGATACAGGAAGCTGTTCTTTAGAAATTAAAACTTATCTGTGGAAATCATTAGGAATTTAATGATTTGTCTCTCTGCTCATTTTTCCATGAATTTTTTGCAGCGCCTGCAGATGTATCACCAGAATCCCCATCCTTTGGTTTGGAGAAGAAGGGATCCCATTCATGAGGTCCAACTTCCCGCTGCCCGTCTTCCAGTAACGCGTACTTCCAACTATTTTCCTCGATAAAATTTTTGTCTGTGTGTCCTTCAATAATATCTTTCCTCAACTTCGTAACCTTGTCGATAATGGCTTGCACCGAGACATCGAAAGCATCTTTCAAAGTCTCCAACTTAGAGCGTGGATCAGCGTATACCAATCTCGGAATCATACTGATTACCTCCTCCTGCATTAGCTTCAGCTGCTCAGGAGAAATTTGTGAAAGCCTTTCTTCTATGCTAACATTTCTCTTGCGGATATCGTCCTCTGGGATGAATACTGAATATCTTGTAAAATTCTTGGGGAGATGCCAAGTGTATTGGGTGTATGCTGACCCTGGATGGAAGAAGACGGGTATGCAGCCAGCTAGCATAGCGTCAAAGGCAGATCTTCGAGTATACGAGTCGCCCTGAGGTTGCAGGCAGAAAAGGGAGCTCTGAAACATCTGCATTATACTACTCGGAGAATGACACTTACTCTCACCAAAATCACATTCGAGTAGCTTGCAGACCTTAGAGTTCTTGCATTGATCAATAATCTGCCCTCTAATTGACTTGGGATTGTCAGGACGTGGAGCGCCAGCGAACGAGAACAGCCATTTGCGTTCTAGCTTTCTCATCCGATCCTGCCAGATAAACACATCATCATCCTTCGCTGGATGAAAATATGTTGGATATGGAATACCAAAATCATTGGCATTCCATGGGCTTGATTCAACCACAAGCATGGACATGTTCTTAGCAGCAGGTAAAAACAGAAGCTTATTTCCCCAATCTGTTTCTTCCTCAGAGAGCCGCCTGAAATCCCATGTGATTCTACCTGCAACAAGGAAGTGATCTCGACCACCCATAACGCCCCATTCGGGCCTTTTCTCAAGCCAGTCGACCAAGTCAAGTGAAGCTCTATCTCTAGTAGATATATTATATCCCCAAAGGTATCTCGCAATATCAAATCCAGCATAAAATGGTACAAAAAAAGCAGAAGCAATGGAAGAATCCTTGGTCAAACAATCATATTGCTTCATTCGATTACTGAAAATCACATCGACTGCAAATTGATTCGTCGCATACCACCCTGTATCTGAAAACACTCCTTCCACATTCTCAAGTGGTGGACCAAGCCCAGCGTTAGTTGTGAACTTGCACATATTTGTCCAAAGGCTTAGACTCTTACACTCCTTCAGCATATCCTCATTAAACCTAGAAGGAAGATCATGAACAAATATATACCTCCCACCGCATGGATCGCTCTTGTTTTCAACAGTTTTCAATGCTTTAACAAAAGGAAAATTCTGAACCTCAGGTTTGGCGGTGGACTTAGGCTGCTGCTGGTCTACAGGCTTTGTAGGCTCGCGGATTGATTTCACATCAACTTTCGTTGCGTCGACAACACGAGAAGGAGCAAATTTCCGGACCACCGGCAAGTTTACAGGTTTATCTTCGAGGCTTAATTTGATCGATTCATCAACAGCATGTCCTCCAAGCACAACAAAATGAAAGTACAACAATAGGATCCAGAAGAACGCCGACAATAACGCTAGAAAACAAAGCCGAGACTTCTGATTCTTCCCGGCTCCTCTGTCCATTTTTTCCGACGGGGCAATCACTACCGGTCGGCGTCTCATCGGATGGAATCATCCAATCCGGCTGCTTGCCAGGTCTCCATTTCGCAAGAATCGCTCACAAGACCGTCACCAAATCCCAAAATCCAGAAGAAAAAACACCATTACCTCGCTCGCCTACGATTTCCGATGCGAAAAAAACAACTGAAAATACTGTAGAACACAATACAAAAGGAAGGAAGAATTAGAAATAGCAGCCAGAGGATTCAAACAACGTGACGTAAATGTCGGACAATGCGATCGAATCTAGAGAGAGCGAAGACGCAACCCAATGGAACTTTGTACCAAGAGAAATCCCGAAACGCGAGGAATTATTAGATGCTTTGGTCGGTTGCATTACATTACTAAGCAAATCACAGAAATAATAACCAAATTGAAAAGAAATTGGAACGGATCTTCCAATAGGTACAGAAATAGCGGAAGAAAGATAGATATAGAGACTTACAGCGGAGACTGGATGATAATTTGAAGCGAAATTCTCTCGGATTCGCTCGGATTTCGAGATTTTTTTCTTATTTTGTGAGCTGTGCCAGTGAAACAGGGAGCGAATTGGCAAAGAAATGCAAGATAAATGGTGACGCCGTGAACTGAAAAGACTCCGCCCGCCGGTATTACACTATTGTCGGTAGTCGCTACGATTGCACCACGTGTCCGCCTGTGAAAATTTGATCCCATCCCCGGGAAATACGGTGCATGGCCGAAAGGGTTAAAAAGGGAAATTAAATAAATCGAAGCTTGTGCCAGATGCCAAGGTAAATTAGTACACGTGGAGTGCATTGATTGGATGAAACAAACCCTCACTCGGTTTGTGGGTCAGATCTGGTTGGACTGGTTGAATTATTTCTTCGATGTAAATATTTTCGATTCTTACCATAGTTGACAAAAGAAAAATCAACCCGCCGTTAAAATAATAGTTTTCAATTAACGAATAAATAAATTATTTTATTTTTTAATCTCTAAAAAAAAAGCATCTAAAACGTTGAATGGTTTAGCTTTTTGAATCTAAAGAGGGTCCCTTCTACCTCTTAATTAAGATTTTTAGACGCTCCGTTGGAAATGTACTCGAAATATTCCTTTTCTTAACATATTAAAAAAATATATTTTTATTTCACATAATTTATTTTGCCCAGTTTTATTTTTTATTTTTAAGGATTAAACTAGTGTAGGTCATATGATCACATGATGATGAAATTTGATTATCATTAGCTTAAACCACTTGATTAGTACAAACACTAGATGCCCATCCCATCGCTTTTACCCCGCAGAAATTATTAATTTATTACATAATATTAAGAATGTGTTTTCTATTATTAAATTATAATTTGTGGGTCAATTAACTTATTGATAAAATTGTTCCATTGGTTCTTTCCTATAAGTTAAACATAAATTTACAAAATACTCCAAAATTTGTTCTTTAAAAAAAAAATTATAAAATTAAATAAGTAGTCATTCATAATTTAAATTTAATGTTTACATTTTCTATTAAAAAAAAATTATTTTTATTTTTATTTATTTAAAATAGCTAATTTTTAAATTTATTAAAAATACCTCACTAAAGTTAAACGTATGAAAAATATATATATTAAAATGGAATAAAATGTAAAGTCGATGAACAAAAAATATTATTTAATATTGTATTTCTAGGGTTTATAGTCTCTCCTAAAAAAGTCAACCCACGAATTAAGACCACGACACAAAAATAAATATATACCAAAAAAAAAAAAAAACAAACAAACAAAATGGTAAATTGTTAGTGGTCCTTAATCTTAGTTATGAGGATTTTTGTGCATTAAAGTTACAGCTCTGCATGTTGGGAGAGCCATGTCTGCAGGTTTGTAATCATCCTATTTTATTAAATTTTGGTTGAGTGGGCTGCCACTACGTTCACAATATTATGTGTACACATTGTGGGGGTGACTTTCTTCACCTCATTAAAGTTTAATTAAGAACACGATGCCTAACTTTCAAACATTTTCATGAAAGTTTGTATTTGGTTCATCAATTTTCGATTTTTCATAAATATTTTATTTATATCATCTAATCAATTTTTATACCCTTCGATTATTCTCACGAAATAACTGTTTGACTTTATTATATTTAATTGTCGTGATAAATTTAAAGAACATTAAATCTTAAGTACGTGACCATTGTGATTTAAATTTAATATGTCTAAACTTTGTTATTACTTACATAGTTCTTATTAGCCGTTCTTAAGTAAATTTGTGTCAATGTTTGAAGATTCAAATTTTTTATCTTTTAATCCACAATGTAAGTTCAAATTGAATTGTCAAGACTCAATATTATAGTTAGCATGCTAGTTGGGTTGACCCTCCAACTATCCTTTTTCTTGGTATGCTTAACTACGACTCTTTGTTCTACCTAGTGGAGTACATGCACAACCCTAGGACTCAACGGTTAGGTTAGGTTGACTCTGGTCTCATTGGACACTCAATGAAAGGCTGGCATTCAATTACGTTCATCTTCTATGGGATTTTTAGCTGTTTATGTAACAAAAGTCTTTGAATCGAGAATTTAATGTGATGGCCCCTCCGGTGTCTTCCCTTCATTGCCTGACATGTACGAAGGAAGGAGTTGCTGGCATTTTTGGGGCAACCCATGAGATGGTTGATTGATCTTTTCATGCATATATCAGTCCAAAAATAATAGAGAAATATCAGAGAATGAGATGTATGTAAATAAAACATTGGATTAAGAAATGACATATGTGTTCATTTTGCAGGCAAAATGGACGTTGAATCATGCAATAACCTTCAAGCTGCATAAACACGCTTTTCTTGTGTTTTTTTCGATAAAATCTCGAATTTTGTTGAAATTAAGTAAACAAAAATAATGTTATCTCTAGTTAGATTTGTAAGTTTAATCTATATTTGTATTTAATAAATTTTTAGATTTAAAATGTACGTCTAAATTTTTTCTTAAAAAATATTAAATAAGACGCCATAATAAATCTACTCATATATGAAATTGAATTTTTCATAAGATATTACTGTTCGATGATAAAAGTATCACGTAGGCTAATTTAGGGAATAGTCATGGGTTTATAATAAAAAAATACTCTCTCCGCTCTCTGGGATGAGGCCTTTTGGATTTTCATGGGTTTATAATCAAAGAATACTCTCTCTATCTATCGGGTCCAAGAGCTAATGCTCAAGGTGGACAATATCATACCTTTTGGGGGAAAGAGCTTAGGCTCAAAGTGCCTTTTGGATAAGCCCAAGAGCTAATGCACAAACGGGACAATATCATACATTTTGGGAAAGCCCAAGAGCTTATGCTCAAAGTGGACGATATCATACCATTGACGAGACTTTTTGGGGAAGCCTAATATCATAACATTGATGAGGCCTTTTGAAAAGTCGAAGAGCTTATGTTCAAAGTAGATAATATCATAGTGGAGAATCATGTTCATCTAACAATTATATTCTCAATTATATATTTAAACGAGTTGAAATATAATAAAGCTTCTAAATTGAAAAAATTCACATTTTTTTACTTTTTAAAATTTATTTGTTCAATGAACTTGAACCTCAAAAAGGTTAAAATAATTAAATAATAAAAAAAAAGGGAATGTGAGCAGTTTAGTGAACAATAATTATAAACATATAATTCACATTGTAAGTAAAAAAATAATAAAATAAAATAAAACTTATGGTCATCTATCAATTCCACGTATTCATGCTGGGCTTGTTTTCCCGCCAGGTTACCGTACTTTCTACTGGCCCAAGGGCTCAGGCATAGGAGAGAGAGGCCCAAATGAAGCCAGCCGACTCATTTGCCGGTCCTCTTTACCATCCTCCTCGACGTGAGAGCTGTGCAATTTTCAGCGTTCGTTAATGGCGAAGGTATAGATCGATACAGGATATCGTGTTTAGGGTGAACAAGAAAAAGCTTCTTCGGAAGAATATGGAGGACGAGGCGGAGATATACGATGGCATCAGAGCTCAATTCCCTCTCACATTCGGGAAGCAATCGAAAGCTCAGACCTCTCTCGAAGCCATCCATAACACCACTCGTCGTAACACTTCAGCGACTGTTTCAGAAAAATCTTCTTCCGCTCAGGATAACAATGGTCTCCCTTCTATCTCTTCCTCCTCCAAAGCCTGGCTCAACTCACTTCGCACTTCCAAAAACCCTAATACACATGTTTCGGGCGATTCTGGACCTAGTGGGATCACGCGTGACGTTGACGATGGTCCGAGGATTGGCCCGCCTCGCCCGCCCACGGAGTTGAAATTGAAGGATGACAGCGATGACAACGATGATGATGATGATGCAATGGTTGGGCCTCCGCCGCCGCCGCCGCGTGGCGAGGGTTCGGATGATGATGAGGATGACGACGGGGAAATGATTGGACCACCACGTCCACCGCCGAGCTCGAATTTGGATGATTCGGATGTGGAGGAGGAAGAATATGAGGAGAATCGGTATCGAATTCCGCAGAGCAACGAGATTGTGCTCAAAGGACATACGAAGGTTTGAATTACCCTAATTTCACCCTATTCAGCTTCTTGTTAATTTGTTTAATGCCCAAAACCAAGGAAAGAATGAACTTATTGTGCATTTTAGTTGGCATCTCTAGATTTGGGGTATCAAAGTGTATAGGCTTGGCTTGTTTTCAATACCAAAGTAGCTTGAATTAGTCAAGTTGCTGAACTTGGGTTTTGTGGAAATAATTTTGTTCTCTGCCTATTCCTCACATTCACTAGCTCTGCTTGACTTCTGGATGAATTTAATGAACCATTTTGAGCCTCTTATAGCTGAAGTATGAGTGTAAATTGAAGATTGTTTTCTTTTCCAACCCCATTTAACTCTTTTGGTTTATATAGTTTTGGCAAGTGATTTCATTGAGCTTGCCAAAACTATAAGTCTTCAAGGACTTGCATTATGTTCAGAAGCATAGGAGTTTTAGGATGTTCTTTTTTAGTATCTTCTATTGGTTTTTCGGTAGGGTGATAGTACAAAAGATTCTGGAAAGATTAGAACATTAGCTCACTACAGCGTAGCTCAACAGGTCAAGGCGTATACCCTCGACTAAGAGGTCAAAGGTTCAAATCGCTCCACTCCATAGGTTATTAAGCTAAAAAATATTCGACCAGAAAATCTATTTTTTCTTTTCATTATTGACATTCCAGCAAAATCCTGACCAGATAGTTAATGATTGTTGACATTAGGAGTTCCTAGTTAATTGGGCCTTGTTTGATAACTTTCATGAAATTACCTCCGGAACACGAGCAATTATCAGCAAGAGAAATACAGAAAGACGAGAAAAGAAATAACATAGTGTTGTAGTGGTTCGGATTATGGAAGGGGCCTAGATTTTCATACATATTTACTTTTTAGCATGAGGTTTGGCTTTATGGTGGTAAACTGAAAGGTTATAAACTTGTATATTAATTTTGAATGATTTTTGACAGGTGGTTTCTGCTCTTGCTGTTGACCACACTGGGTCTAGAGTTCTTTCTGGTAGTTATGACTATACGGTACGTATGTATGACTTTCAAGGGATGAATTCTCGTTTGCAATCCTTCAGACAGCTGGAACCATTTGAAGGTCACCAAATTCGTAATCTTAGCTGGAGCCCATCTGCTGACCGCTTTTTGTGTGTGACGGGCTCAGCTCAAGCCAAGGTGCAGAATGAAGATTTTCAATTCTTGTACGAGCCTGTAGCTTATGGAAGTGTCTAGTATTTAACTAACGTTCTGGCATTTCAGATTTATGACCGTGATGGACTTACTCTAGGAGAGTTTATGAAGGGCGATATGTATATACGTGATCTCAAGAACACTAAAGGGCACATATCTGGACTGACTTGTGGAGAATGGCATCCTAAAAATAAAGAGACGATTCTGACATCATCAGAAGATGGATCCCTGCGAATATGGGATGTAAATGACTTCAAAAGTCAAAAGCAGGTTTTCATTTTTCTCTAACTATTTCTGTTTCATTCTTCCTTGCCATTGCCGATTTGTAATGTATGCTGCTGAGGGTGTGGAATGGATCAAGGCCTTTCATTTATGCTTGCGGTAAATCAATGTGTAGGTTATCAAACCAAAGTTGGCTAGGCCGGGAAGGATTCCAGTGACGACATGTGCTTGGGATCGTGAAGGAAAAAGCATCGTGGGTGGCATGGGTGATGGTTCTATTCAGGTCTCATTGATTTTCATCCCGATTCATTTCTCTTAGCACTTTACTTCAATGCTTCAAACTACATTTTAATTCTTGCTTCCCCCATATGGAGCTCTCTGCATTCTCGTCAGTTTTGTTCAATTTGTTTTAATTTCACTTTGCCATCATATGCATTATCATCCTTGCTCCATGTTTTTGCAGATATGGAACCTTAAGCCTGGATGGGGAAGCAGGCCAGACATACACGTTGAAAGTAGTCATTCGGACGATATCACTGCTCTTAAGTTTTCAAGTGATGGGACAATTTTACTGTCAAGAAGCCTTGATGGATCACTGAAGGTACGTCGTCAATGCATTTAGAAAATTCACTTTCACTTGTTTCTTTTTGTTCATTTAGCAACATCCTTCCTACTTATAATTGTATCCCGTTTCTCAGGTTTGGGATTTGCGCCAGATCAAAAAACCTCTCAAGGTGTTTGATGATCTCCCAAATAACTATGCCCAAACAAATATTGCATTTAGTCCTGATGAGCAACTCTTTCTGACTGGAACATCTGTCGAGAAAGAGAGCCAAACGGGCGGTCTGCTCTGCTTGTATGACAGGACAAAGCTGGAACTTGTTTCTAGGGTAGGAATATCTACTACTAGTGTTGTGCAGTGTGCTTGGCACTCAAAGCTAAATCAGGTAAGCTACTCATCATGTCGCATGAAATATTTATATTCGTATTATTTTATAGTTTAAAAACTTGCGGGGTGGGCTCCAACTCGAGCATAGTTGAACTAATTAAGGCATTGTACCTTCAACCAGAAAGTCAGAGTTTTAAATCTTCACCTTTACATGTGCTTGAAGATATATGTTTTAACCCGTGACCTAGAAGATATAGACATATCATCTTTTGGACTTCCAAGCACACTAAATATGATGTCATTGAAGCTTACTTTTGTTTGATTTCTTTATCGTGAAATTGATTTCATTCATGATTTCAAGATGTATTTAACCTAAATCTTTGCTGAACATCGGCAATCTGTCCCGATGAGTAATGGCATTTTTCCATGGTGAACTGCCATGTTCCATCCCCAATATAGCCCCAAAACATTGTCCTATGCATGGATGGTTGTACTGGGGACAATTTTCTAACATTTTAACGTTTGCACTCTGTATTTGTGTTGTGCCCGTGCTAGGTCGATGCCAATAGAGGATGTCGTGTTATTTAGTTTAAGATCTTTTCTACTCTGCAAGTTGTAACAATGCTATTTATTTTTATTTTTTTGTCAAGATATTTGCTACTACTGGAGACAAAAGCCAGGGAGGAACTCACATATTGTATGATCCAACACTAAGTGAGAGAGGAGCTCTAGTTTGTGTTGCCCGTGCACCAAGGAAAAAATCTGTTGATGATTTTGAGGCCAAACCTGTTATTCACAACCCGCATGCCCTGCCTTTATTTAGAGACGCACCGAGCCGAAAGCGACAGCGTGAGAAGATACTCAAGGACCCACTTAAGTCTCATAAACCCGAACTCCCGATTACTGGACCAGGCTTCGGAGGAAGGGTTGGTGTTACCCAAGGAAGCTTATTAACCCAGTATCTTATGAAGGTAACTGTCATTCATTTTTCTTCAACTCAAAACACAGCCTTTTGTACTCTGTTTGCTGTTGGAACTGGGAATGAATTGATTGTCTTGCATCATTATAGCAAGGAGGCATGATTAAGGAGACATGGATGGAGGAAGATCCAAGAGAAGCCATTCTGAAGTATGCTGATGTTGCAGCAAAGGATCCAAAGTTCATTGCACCCGCGTATTCGCATACTCAGCCTGAACCTGTTTTTGCGAAGTCCGATTCCGAGGAGGAAGATAAATGATCTTATGTAATGCTTCTTCTCCTTGGGTTTGCTTGGCAGCTGTTGGGAGATGAAAAATTGAAGATGGTTGACTGCTGCAGATCGTTCGGCTCACGACGGTTCGAGCTTTGCCAGTCCCAGGTTCGATTTGATATAACAGCCTACTGTTAACAAGCAGTAGGAATTTAGGGTTGTTTCATTTTTAACTGTTGTAAGAAATGAGATACAGAAAGAGTGTATTCCTTGTGTACATTATTTGTGCAACACCATTGTCGTAGCTAAAAATATACAAGTTTGAGATGAATTTTTAAATGGTGATAGTTTTTTTTTATCTAATTTAAAGTATTTGGTTAAAAGTGAGTTTGAAAATTCTATAAATAATTTGAAAACACAAATATTTTTATTTTTATTTTTTATGCATAGTAAAATCATAATTTTGAGTTTCTTGTATTATATTGAAGTAGTTTTTTTCAATAATTTCTCCTAAAATGGATATACAGTAATAATCTCGGGTTTGAATTTTTAACCTTGATATTTACTTTTTATTATAAAAAAATATGATGTAATATTATACAAACGAAATGATAACACTCTATCCATCTTTACATGGAAGAGTATAAAATCACTTGATTGTGATCTCCCACATTAGTTGGGAAGGAGAACGAAACACTCTTTATAAGGGTGTGAAAACCTTTCCCTAATAAAAACGTCTTAAAGCTTTGAGGGGAAGCCCGAAAGGGAATAGACTATTTGACGAGACTATTCCCCAAGGGGTAGACACGAGACCACATCAATTGGAGAAAGGAATAAGTGCCACCAAAGAAGCTGCCCTCAGTGAGTGGATTGTGATATCCCACGTTGGTTGGGAGGAAGACTGATATCCCACCGAAACACCCTTCTATTTCAAAAAGAATATGTATATTTGTGACAATTGCTTCTACCAGTTGAATTTTGTTTAAGACGTGTAGTTGCATAACTAAGAATTGGGAACTCGTAATTTAGCTAACCATTACAAAATTTACCATATTTTGAGAAGCTTCCTGTCCAAAATTTGTGCCAATTGCTTCTACCAGATGACAGCTTCAAAGATGGGAGTCCGGAGTTACTTGTTATACTGGCACCTCCTATGATCGGGGATCTCAGCTTCCTTCCTAAATTTGGAATCCACAAATCTCTCAACCATACTCATTCCACTTCCTTTAGAATCTCTACCTCTTATATAAACTTCCCATTTTCTCCCATTCCAATTCGCCCTCTCCTCCTCCGCCGCATATGACAGAAATAGCCTGCTCCACAGCCGACCTCCGCCACCTCCTTGGCGGCTCAGCTAATGCCACTGCTGTCGCCGATTACATTTGCGGTCGATTCGACGCCATTTCGAGTAAATTTGTGGACACAAGTTATGCTGTTGACAACACTTACCTTCTTTTCTCAGCGTACCTTGTGTTTGCAATGCAGCTTGGATTTGCTATGCTTTGTGCTGGTTCTGTGAGAGCCAAAAATACAATGAATATTATGCTTACTAATGTTCTTGATGCTGTCACTGGCGGCGTTTTTTATTATATCTTTGGATTCGCTTTGGCCTTTGGAACTCCTTCTAATGGCTTCATTGGTCACCATTATTTTGGCCTCTCGCAGTTCCCTTCCTCCTCCTTTGATTATGGGTTCTTTCTGTTTCAATGGGCTTTCGCCATTGCGGCTGCTGGGATCACCAGTGGCTCCATTGCTGAACGGACCCAATTCGTTGCTTATTTGATCTATTCCTCTGTTCTTACCGGTGAGTCCGATTCATCACGGTTTATTTGAATTGCATATCAACAAAATTGACAGATAAGTTTCCTAATTCAGGTTTGATTTATCCAATCGTCTCTCATTGGTTTTGGTCTGCCGACGGGTGGGGCAGCGCAAGTAGGACGGAGAATCTTCTATTTGGCTCAGGAGTAATCGACTTCGCCGGCTCCGGCGTGGTCCATATGGTGGGTGGCATCGCCGGATTATGGGGCGCCGTCATTGAAGGCCCTCGAATCGGCCGGTTCGATCACGCCGGCCGGTCCGTCGCCCTCCGTGGCCACAGCGGCACATTAGTCGTTCTCGGCACTTTCCTCCTCTGGTTCGGCTGGTATGGCTTCAACCCCGGGTCGTTCCTTAACATCCTCAAAGCCTACGGCACTACCACCGCCGCTCCCTTTTACGGCCAATGGAGCGCCATAGGTCGCACCGCCGTCACCACCACTCTCGCCGGCTGCACGGCGGCACTAACCACCCTCTTCGGCAAACGTCTCCTCGTCGGCCACTGGAATGTCACCGACGTCTGCAACGGCCTGTTAGGCGGATTCGCTGCCATAACATCCGGCTGCGCCGTGGTGGATCCATGGGCGGCGATTGTTTGTGGGTTTTTCTCCGCCTGGGTTTTGATCGGATTCAACAAACTAGCGGAGAAACTCAAGTATGACGATCCGTTAGAGGCAGCGCAATTGCACGGCGGGTGTGGAGCTTGGGGGATTTTGTTCACTGGCTTGTTTGCAAAACAGGCTTATGTCAACGAGATTTATTCTGGGTTGCCGGACCGGCCGTACGGGCTGCTGATGGGCGGTGGCGGGAGGCTGCTGGCGGCTCATATAGTGCAAATTTTGTCGATTGCTAGTTGGGTTAGCGTGACGATGGGGCTGGTATTTTGGTTGCTGCATAAGTTTCAGTTGCTGAGAATCACGGCGGAGGAGGAGATGGCCGGCATGGACTTGACAAGCCACGGCGGACTGGCTTATGTTTATAATGATGAAGAGAAGCCTTACGTTTGAGGGGACAAGAACGAACAAGACTTTGATTTTGTGGCATAGGTTGTGTTGTAGATGTGTTCTTTGGTTTAAGGTTTTAATTGTAATGGCTTCTTAGTTGATCTGTTCATGTCTGGATGCTTAGTGCTCTTTAGCGTTTAGGTTTATATTAATAGATTTGTCATATATTCGTTAATGCCTAAAATAAGTAACATTATGTTGTCAGTTTTTTTCTTATATACATACATCCGCATGTGTATTATATCATAAGAGATCCTGAAAGGGTGAAAATTTGAGGTATGAGCTGGAGATAACAATAGTGCTCAGGTCGACTTTTTATTTCTATATATTATTTATTATCTAAAATGAAGCACGATGATCGCGTGAAATTTAATTAATTCAAGAATGCAAAATTTTTACTTAAATAATTCAACACCTATAATTTAAAATAATAATAATAATAACAATAAAAAATAA
This sequence comes from Cucurbita pepo subsp. pepo, assembly GCF_002806865.2. Taxonomy (NCBI): domain Eukaryota; kingdom Viridiplantae; phylum Streptophyta; class Magnoliopsida; order Cucurbitales; family Cucurbitaceae; genus Cucurbita; species Cucurbita pepo. The sequence continues at coordinate 461,574 of NC_036642.1, forward strand.
ACTTATCATTACCTTTTATTAAACAAATATGTTGAATTTTCAAAAATATTTAAAAGATGCTGTTCGGAAATTTCATTAACATATTTAATTTAAAACAAATTAAAAAAATATAATATAATTTAAGCCTGAATTGACCTTTATTTTTTCCTTTTTACAAAATCAATTTATCTTTTTAAATTTTTAGCTGTGTTAATAAAAATTAAAAGCTAATAGTTGTGATTTAAATACTGAAATTAACTTACACTATCTATTAAATTTAATTTAAAATTTGTTATTTAAATTTATCATAATTTGTTTCAAATAATTGGCTATTTTTTTAATATAGGGTCTGGATTTTTTAAGGTGTATGAGATGTGATGGGGAAGACTTATTTTGTCGGGTTGAGAACTTTAAATGATAGTGAAAACTGTTGCAGAATCTGAATGTCGACGGCAATGGAGTTTTGGACCTGCATCCTCTGTCTATGTGTTGCGTTCTTCTTCCTTCTGAAGCTTAAATCGAAGACGGGAAATACGTCGAAGCTACCTCCGGGACCAAAGCCTCTTCCGGTGATCGGAAACCTCTTGGATCTTGGCGAGAAGCCTCACAAATCGCTCGCCGCCATGGCCGAAGTACACGGCCCTATTATGAGTCTGAAACTCGGACGAGTTACAGCCGTGGTGGTTTCTTCTTCCACTATGGCTAAAGAGGTCCTACAAACGAACGACCAGTTTTTGTGTAACAGAGCCATTCCAGATGCACTCAAAGCTCACGCCCACGACGAGGTCGGGTTTCCATGGATTTCTGTTTCTCCTCTATGGAGGAACTATCGCAAAATATGCAACAATACTCTGTTCGCCGGAAAAATTCTGGACGCGAACGAGAATCTTCGCCGGAGGAAAGTGGAAGAGCTCGTTGAGATTGTCCGTAAAAGCGCGGCAAAAGGCGAGGCGGTAGATTTAGGGAGATTATTGTTCATGACGACTTTGAATCTAATCTCGAACACAGTTTTCTCGGTTGACTTAGCAGATCCGAATTCCGAATTAGCAAGGAAGTTCAAGAACTACGTATGGGGAATATTGGAAGAAGCCGGGAAACCAAATTTGAGCGATTACTTCCCTGCGTTGAGGAAGCTCGACATTCAAGGGGCGAGGAGGAGAATGAAGATTCAAATGGGAAACGTCTTGGATCTTATAGATTCAATGATCAACCAGAGGATGAAGCAGCAAGAACTGAATCCAGATTCTGTTCCCAATAACGATATGTTACACCATCTTCTTAATAACGAGGACAACGACGCCAAACTCGATCGAAATCAAATAGAACATTTACTAGTCGTAATACCTCCGCCCCCCCATTCGATTCTTAGATCTATTATGAAATTGAAAGTTCCTCTTATACGTGGTTTTTCTAATTTGTGCAACAAAAACAAATTAGGTACTGTTTGTGGCCGGCTCAGATACAAGTTCAGGGACATTACAGTGGGCAATGGCGGAGCTATTGAAGAATCCAGAGAAACTAGCAAAAGCTCAAGAGGAAATCAGGGGAGTTTTGGGGAAGAACAAACCAGTGGAGGAAGCGGACATTCCGAGGCTGCCATATCTGCAGGCAGTGGTGAAGGAAGCTTTCCGATTGCATCCAGTGGTTCCATTGTTGCTACCTCGTAAGGCGCAACAAGAAGTGGAAATTGCAGGTTTCACAATCCCTAAAGATGCACAGCTTCTGGTAAATACATGGGCGATGGGAAGAGATTCGAGTGTCTGGGAGAATCCGGAATCGTTCGAGCCAGAGAGGTTTATGGGATCGGAAATTGACGTCAGAGGGCGGAGCTTCGAAGTGATTCCATTCGGCGGAGGAAGGAGGATATGCCCTGGACTGCCATTGGCGATGAGAATGCTGCATTTGATTTTGGGTTCGCTCATTAATTTCTTCGATTGGAAGGTTGAAGATGGATGTGACGTGAACATGGACGATAAATTTGGGGTCACCGTGGAGATGGCCCATTCACTCAGAGCCATCCCATCCCTAATCGTTTAGAATAATTCCATAATTGCTACAATGTTTGAGCCTAGACTCATTGGGCTTGGTTGGCCCAATAGACTGATTCGCATGTGGTTGTCCTTGGGCCCACTAGACTCATGGTTTCTTTCCTTTCGAGTCTATAGGGTATTCAACCTCTAGGCTTTTTTAAATTATTATTTTTAGTATGAAAATATGCAGAATTGAATTATATTTAAGTTAATATTTTAATTAAACAACTAAATGCTGGAAAATACAAATAATCGTTCTAATAAAAATTTCTCACTACAATCAAATCCGAGTTATTTACATCATTTTTTTTTTATTTTTCAATATTTTCTAATTAAAAAAAAAATAGTTTTGATATATACATTAATTTATGTATAATTATCATTTAGATAATGGAAAAAAAATAATCTCTGTCACCTCCCTCCTTCCTTGTTTATATCGAGACTTTTTATCATGTTTTAGGTAGGTCCACACGAGTTAAATGAATATTTTTAAGCACAATTCTATTATGAGTAACCCAAACGTGTAGATAAGAAAAAAAAAAAAATACTCTCCATACTTGATATTACCTATCTAACCTTCTATATTGTATTTTATATTTATAATATAATATTTCATAAACAAAAAGAAATAAAAATGTTGTTAGTGTTATATATTCTAGCTGAAGACTTGTCTCCTGGAGTCCTATGAATTTTTGGCCAAAAAGAAAAGAAATGACGTAGTCAAACGAGTCTCTAAATTGTCGTTTCATTCACAGTGTTGGGAACACGGAATGTCCGCAGCGCGTGGACCAGAGAGACCATCAATTGATCGCCCTTTTGCAAAAATAGAAAAGCAGTGGGTTTGCAGCAGTAACAGTGGAGTGTTGTTGCCATGTAATAAAGTTCCTTACCTAGCTCCATCGTCTCTCTCTCTCTCTCTCTCTCTCTCTCTCTCTCTCTCTCTCTCCTCTGGTTCGATTTCTTTCTTTCTCTCTCTACACTCTCTCCTAAGATCTTCCTCTCCCCTTTTCGCCATTTTTCTATCCCTAAAAGTCCCCGCTGTTTTTTTTCCCTCCTTGTAAAGTGATGTTTTTATACTCTTTCTTCTAGATCCTCGACCGCATTTCATGGATCTGTAAGCCATATATCTGCATTGCTTCGTTCTGCTTCTGCCGTTTCGTTTTCTCTCTCTTAGGGTTTTTTGTTGTCATGTTTTGGTTTTGTCTTTGTTGAGGTGAAGTGGGGGAATTGGTCGGGTTTTTTTGAGTGGTGTTGAGCCATGTAGTGGGGATTTGGAGCTCGCATTGTGTCGGGGGAAATTGTTGATGGCGAGTTCTTCACCGTATCCCCTGCGAGTGTGTTCTTTGGCAGGTTTATGTTGAGGTGGTTGAGCTTGTTGTTTGCGATGGCTACTGATGATGATTCTTTCCTCTGAAATTTGCTCTTTGGACGCAAAATGCCTTTCTCGATTACGCACCTTCTTCTGGTTCTTCATGCGGCCAATTTGGTTTTTTCTTGCTCAGGTACTGTGCATTTACTTTTTCGACTTGAGTTTGTTGAACAAGTGCATAAAACTCTGTTAGTTTCTGTGTAAAAGAGTCATTCGCAAGATTATTAATCCTGAGCAAACAAGAAACAGTTCATTTACACCACAATGTTTGTTTTTAGCTATATCTTTTATCCGACAGTAAACACGACATTCAATTTGCTAATGATTTTTGATGCATTTTGCTGAATACAACATTTAAATCACTTGTCGCGAGCTTTGTTACTATTATTAGAATCTGAATTGTTTGACCCTGTATCAGAATATAGAATGTACTGAGAGTTACCTATTTTCTCGGGTTTCAGGACAATCTTCACCACACATATACTTATCTCCTTCCTTAGAGCCCAACCTGGAAACAACAATGGCAGAAATGTCAACAGAGCATGGTATAGTGGTTTCTACTTGGAATCAACTTCTCTTGTTCGAAGAACATACATTCATATTCCAACTTTGGTATAAATCTATGATAAGTGCCCAAATGTATTCAAATGTATAGTGATGTAACCTGTTTTTGAACTAATCAGACCCATCAATTGTCCAAACTCTTAAGTTGGAATATTTTATGCATTTTTTAAACTTTTGATTATGGTTTATAGTTAATGGAAGGAACTTCTGTTAGAAAGTAAAAAGTGAAGCTAAATCTTTCATGTTAATGATTATATTGTCATATGTTTTTATGTCAAGGAGTTCATCTTATTAGCTCTACCAACAAACTTAATTCTTCTGGCTTCAACTTCAGTTTCTCGCGTCTTCTCTTAAGTTGGTTTCAACAACTTAAAGAAGAAAACGTTAAACTAACTTAGTCAGTGCAGTTGGTGGCATTAACAGTGCCTTGAGTTTGGTTTGTAATTGGATAAATAGTTAATTTACTATGGATTGAGTACAAGACAATATTTATGAACTTGGGATGTGGAATTTGAGTAAGGTAGTGGGCATGGTTTATCTGATCATTTGGTGGTTCTTTTTGAGTGTTTAATTTACCCTTGGTGGGAACAGTTCTCAAATTCTATATAATTTTTTTTCTCTGGGACAACAGTCAATAGGAATGAAACTAAAGTGAAATAGTGAAACTTTCTACAGTGTTAATCCCTTTTTCACTCATTTTAATTGTTCAACAATTCATGGTCTTCCCTTTTCCTATGGGTGCATATGGCTCCCTCATTGCAGTAAGTTCGGAGCCGATGAGTTTTTCATTTGTGCCCTCAAAATTACATGGTAACTGGATGTCTAAGTCATCTTCGGGACCAACGACTGCTCCTGCACCTTCTCCAGGTATGAAGGCAATCTCCACTGTCCTCTGTGTTGCTATTACTTACTTACTCTACCTTTTGTAGGTCCTATAGTTGCACCTTTACCTATCCGACATCATCGATGGCGTCGTAAACAACCTCATGTGGTTGCTCCTACCCCGTCAAAAGACCAAGGTAAAGTTGGGGATTTATTTATTCAGTGGTCAATTATTTATCCAAATGGGTAAACTGTATAACCTCATAAGTACATGATTGCCAGGTGACGTTTCTTTGATTCTAGGCTCCTGATCCACATTTTTTGTTACTGCTTTTAGGCTACTGAAATGCTTGTTCCTTTTATAATGGCTCCATCCATTCCATTTCCTGCTAAATAAACAGGTTTACAGAGCCATTCCCGTCTGTTAAGCATTTGCTCAAATATGAGATACTTAAGAGCTGGATTTTGGCTGTGAAACTAAATTGTTTTAATTCAATATCATGCTATCTTTGAATAGGTTTCTAACATTTGAAATTATGATGTGATGGTGATCCATTCAAACTTGTGCCCTCCTTATCAAAGGAGTTTTGAAACTTTACATCTTTCATCGTCTAGACCAATAATTATTTGCTTTCAAGTTGTAAATCTTCTTTTATGAAATTCTTTGTACTAAATATTTTTGAACATGGACTTGAAAGGTTGTGATCAAATATGCATGGAGCCTCTTACTGCGGCACCCTTTGGTTCACCTTGCGGCTGTGTATTTCCCATGAAAGTCAGACTTCTTCTGGATATAGCTCCATATGCTGTTTTTCCTGTGATGAACGAGCTTGAAATAGAGATTGCAGAGGGGACTTACTTGGAGCAAAGCCAAGTGAAAATCATGGGTGCCAATGCAGATAGTCAAAATCAGGGAAAAACTGTGGTGGAGATAAATTTAGTGCCTCTGGGAGAGAAATTTGATAATACCACTGCAGTACTGACTTACAGAAGATTTTGCGATAAAAAAGTGCATCTAAATATGACTCTTTTTGGTGATTATGAAGTTGTCTACATCAGCTATCCAGGTAATAACTTCAACATTTTTTCTCCGCTTTTGTTAACGTCCTCCTCTCAGTAAATTTTGAGAATAAATAAGCCATGATCAGGGATTCCTTCTTCACCGCCATATGGAGGTTACATGGGAAGTGCTCCTAGTGGAAGTGCTGGAGATCTTCCCATTACTGCAAATTTCGTTAATAAGAGCCAGAAGATGAATGTTAAAATAATTGCCGTCATAGCACTTTCAGCATTTGTTGTGTTATTGGTGTTCATTGGAGCTCTTTCCATCTTTTTTAAATGGAGAAAGGTTGGCAGACCGTCTAGTGCTGTTGGCCCTGTCTTCACGTCATCAATTAACAAAAGATCTGGTGAGTCTGTAGATCCTGATCTCATAGCTATCACAAGGATCTTTCCACAAGTATTGTTCAAGTATGAGCTGTTCATTCTATGAGCTATCTGGAAAGCTCTATTAATTTTTCCTGTAATACTGCTTGAGATGAATGCATTTGAATTAATGCAGGTCTAGGATCAGCCTTATCAAGTAGCATTGCAAGCTCCACATCTGTTTCCCTAATGTCCGCGATGCCAACCAGTATTCAATCTGTTAAAACATTTGCACTTTCTGAACTTGAGAAAGCAACAGATAAATTTAGTTCAAGAAGGATTTTAGGCGAAGGGGGATTTGGCCGGGTTTACTTTGGTCTTCTGGAAGATGGAAACGAAGTTGCAGTTAAGTTGCTTACACGGGATAATCAGAATGGAGACCGTGAATTTATTGCGGAAGTTGAGATGTTGAGTAGACTGCACCATCGGAATCTTGTGAAACTGATTGGGATATGCATTGACGGGCGAACTCGCTGCTTAGTTTATGAGCTTGTCCATAATGGAAGTGTTGAGTCCCACTTGCACGGTATATTTCCCATATCACCTACGAGTAGGCCTTTTGGGCATTTGTTAACCTTTCTTCTATGTACTGCTGATAGATGTCTCCATCTCCTATACATGGTTTGTTTGATGAACTTCGGTCTCATTGCCTCATTTAGTATAAAAATGTTTCATTTCCCTCTTTCCTTTATCATTCAATATGGTGAGAATTAACCATTCTAAACCTAGTTTCAAAAGTTTCTTTATTGTTCTTAATTGATTTTTGTACTTGGTGTCATCCTAATTGTACTTGGTTTTATTTACAAAAGGCTCTTCTCCTGCACTGTGTAGGCATTGACAAGAGAAAGGGACCCCTTGACTGGGATGCGCGGTTAAAGATTGCTCTTGGAGCAGCAAGAGGTTTGGCATATCTTCACGAAGATTCTAACCCTCGTGTAATTCACCGCGATTTCAAGGCAAGTAATGTTTTGTTGGAAGTTGACTTCACCCCCAAGGTTTCGGACTTTGGATTGGCTAGGGAGGCAACTGAAGGAAGTGAACATATCTCAACACGGGTGATGGGAACTTTTGGGTAATTCTGGCGTCTGTTTATCTTATCTTACTGTATTGATCTGTTTACTAATCATTTCTATTTCAACTGCTATATATATATATATATATTCAATAATCATTAGGAGGATTAACCTTTGGAACATTGTTGATTAAGGAACATGAATCTCAAGTCTGTCTCTACTTTCGTATGACTATTGGCGGATATCAGTTATCATCTTTTGTTGACCGAGTCAATAAATTTTCAGGTATGTAGCCCCTGAATATGCAATGACAGGGCACCTACTCGTTAAGAGTGATGTTTACAGCTATGGAGTCGTGCTACTTGAGCTTCTTTCGGGAAGAAAACCAGTGGACATGTCCCAGCCACATGGTGAGGAGAACCTTGTAACATGGGCTAGGCCTCTACTAACCAGTAGAGAAGGTTTGGAGCAACTAGTAGATCCTTCTCTAGCTGGTAGTTATGACTTTGATGACATGGCGAAGGTGGCTGCCATTGCTTCCATGTGCGTTCATCCAGAGGTGACCCAGAGGCCATTCATGGGAGAAGTTGTGCAGGCTCTGAAGCTGATATACAACGACACAGATGAGACGTGCGCAGACTACTGCAGCCAAAAGGAGTCCTCAGCTCAGGAATCGGATTTCAAAGGCGATCTTGTACCATCAGATAGCAGTTGGTGGAATGCTGGTGGTCTCACACCCCGACTGACATACGGTCAAGCTTCTTCCTTCATCACCATGGAATACAGCTCTGGCCCCCTTGAAGATATGGAAAACCGACTGTTTTCAACTTCAAGTTTGGTGGGCGACGAGATATCCTTGCCCATTCGGCATGGAAACAGGTCAGGTCCCTTACGAACTGCTCGAAGCAAGCCGGCCTTTTATAGATTGTCAGGAAGTAGGAGCGAGCATGGAGGATTTCTTTCAAGGCCTTCTTGGAACAACAATGGGTTTTGGGTTTGAGTTTCGTTTGAAATCTTCAAAAAAAGAGAACAAATGCTTGGCTGAGCAAAAGAAGTGGATCAGCCGCCATTGATGCCCCCTTGACAGCTCCATTCTTGATCATTTTATGCTGTGTGGAGCTCTCAAGGGGACGGACATCGGTGCTGATCCTCGTGGATTCCTTTCTGCGACTCTTTAAAGTGTACAGTTTTAACTCTCTGGTTCCTAAGGAGCTTTCAGGCTTGGAAGTTTAAAAGTTGTCTTTAATGTGTGAGAGAAGGGGGGAAAAAGAGCGCAAAGTATTGGGTTCTTAATTTTGGAATTATTGATTCATTACCGTACAAGTTGGGAATGTAATTTGAATACTCTCTTGTATCATATTATTTTCTTTTTCAAAATTCTGCATTACTGTGCTATCTTATGTGCTTGACAATCTGCGCCGAAAGCGGAACAAATGTACACACAACACCAATGAACTACACAAAGAGACTAAGATATTTACATGGTTTGGAGAGGAGAAGTTCTCCTACATCCACGGGTAGCAACCAATCACTAATAAACCAAGTCAAGTGTTACAAGTGAATACTTCACTATCACACCGCAAAGACTCACCAATATGTCACTCAACAAACACAATGTGACTCCTAACGCTCTCCCAAATCTCGATATCTAATCCAAATAACCAAATCAAATCAAAACTTATGACAATTTACAACAAATCTCAGTCTCACCATGCCCGCTATTTTTTTTTAAATATCAATTAAAATCCTATATTAATTCTGAATATTTTAAAATGTTAGGTCTAATTTATTCGAAATGTGATATATATTTTTAATAATATATTTCTGATTTTAATATTAAAAATTAATTTAAAAAACGCGCGCAAGCTAACTTCGCGGCTCCGCCAAACGTTCCGCGCCTCTTTGATAGGTATAAAAATCGTTCCGCCAAATGCTGCGATTCTCTATTCTCTTCAAATTCAACCATGTCTGTTTGGTTTCTCTCTATTTACAATTTCGTTTTTTCAATCAAAATGCGGCCGATCGTTTATACTTCAGTGATTCGTTTCTTTTCATGCCGAGAAAGTCTTCGTACTCGGTTGTGATTCCTCCTCCTTGAAACTGCATCGTTGAATGAGTTCGTTCTTTTCTGTTTTTTCAGTGTTTAACCATGTCATTGTGAATTCGTTCAGGCTTGAGATTTTCAGCTTATAGGAAATGTTGGAGTGCAGCGATGGATAAGAATTACGAACATGCCGAATCGGTAAAATTCTTCATCATCTTTCACGTTTTATACTTCCGCCTTCAGATTAGTCCCGGAGAAGAAATAGTTTGCCTATTTAGCTTTTTTTCAGCTATTGTCTGGTTAAAATTTTGTCGTACAGCATAATCATTGCCGACTAATGTTTGTCAAATTCATTACGAACTAGTGAATAGAAATATAGTGAAACGGAGTTGATTTAAAACTTGCGGCATATGAGGCAGATGTTTGTGGCTAATCATCCGAGGGAATAGAATTTGAAGGCTCTTTGCTCTGTGCTAAATACAGGATGTAAAAGCATTTTTCTTAGAGATGTATGTCATTTGAGCACTGCGGCAAAGCTACTAGAATAACTAAGATCTTTTGTTTAATTTCTTATGAAAAAGCTAAACTAATTTATCCAATGGTTCAAAGCTCCACGGAGTATTACTTTTCTTGAATTTGATGATATGAAGGGTATTTACTTATATTTCATCCCCTTATATTTTCTTCAGCCAGTGGCGAAGTTGAGAGCTAATGATATAGGGACAATGTGTGGAAAGCTGGTAGTGGGAACGGCCGAAGAAAGTGTACGTCTCTGAAATTGTTGATACTACTGCAACTGGAGATGCATTCATTGGAATGGTTGTATATGTTTTCTTGAAACGAGTATTTACTTTCGTACCTTTGTGATCCTTTAATTTCCTGGTGACTGTTATTTTCTTGAGAAATCTGGTGTGCAAATTGTATTTTTCCAATGTTCTCTGCATAAAGTTTGTATTTAAGTCCAATTTCAGACCAAAATTTGTGCTGTTAAACAGGTTTTACGGTCAGAAAAATGAAAAAGAAAGGTAGAAAAGCTCAGGGCGGGATCACCGGAAGCTTTCTTCCTTGATGATATAGTCACAAAGGTTAGCTTTCTTAACTAATACTTTTTTGTGCTTCAAACTTCGAAGTATATAGAGTTTCTTTCCTGTGCATTTCGCATTTGGGGATTTAAACTGTTGAACTCCTGATGAAGGAAATTATAATGCATTACATGATGAACCATTCTTTTAGTCTCAGTTCTTTATGTTAATGGAAATTGACATGGTATAGAATTTTACTGAATAATTCTTTGGATCGGCAATGACATTTCAAATGACATTAGAGACAACTAGGATCAGCACTGCCTTTTCCCTCTAGATCTCCCCCATATGAACGTCACCTTATGGTCAGCCTCAAACCAAGGCCGACCAGGAACTTGAGCTTCCGCCCAAACTTTTCCTTGCTCTTGTTTGGTGGCCCAGTATTTTCATGCTTCATGCTTCAACCTATTTTATTTCATGTTAGATTTTTTTTCTTTATTTGGTTCTTGATTTTTTCGGTCTCCTATTCTTGTCCTATAATCTAATTTCGGTCATAACATTAGCTTCACTCCTTGATTGAGATTTCTTGATTGAGATTTATGATTTAGCTAAGAGTAAGAATACTAAGTTCAATTTAGGATTTTTTTTTTCCTCAATTTTAGTTTATCATTTTTTTTTAGATATTTTTATTTAAATTTATGATATTCTTTCTTTCTAATTTTTTTGTGATATGAGATAATCCTTGAATTGCTTTTAGGATTGTCATCAAATTCGTAGTCTTATTTAAGTATAATATTCTTTGAATTTATCACTTTCGGAAAAAAAAAAATTCAAAAACTTTAAAATGTCATTTTCTACTAAAATTCTTACAATTTTTTTTTTTTTTTTGAATGATGCCTTATTAACGGAATGGGTTTTTTTTACCATGATTGTGACTTATTAATTAGACATGAAAATCCACATCTGATATAAGCAAAATTGTAGGAACATAATGTTCACTTGAAAAGACTTTTTTTTTTTTTTAAACGTATTTAAATAGATAGGAAGCATTGACTTTAACGTACTCAGCTATATTATACAAAATGGGCGAAACGATAATAATTCACTTTCTCAAATAAGACTTGTTTACTCTTTTTTTTTTTTCTTTCAAATATATACTTTTTAGGCAACTTTTGAAATTTTAAATAAACTTAAAAATTGAAAAGAGATCATTAACTTTTTTTTTTCTTTTTTTTTTGTTAGTTTTCAGTGTTTGGTCATAATTCTAAAAAAGTAAATGACAAGACAGATAAATTATTTGTAAATAAAAGTAAGTATAAAAAGAGAACAACGAGGAAGAATGAATGTTAGATGGGCCCAAGATTATGAAATCATTTTAAATTGTAAATCACACCGAAAGGAATTGTGTTCATCAAAATTATTTTTAAAAATTGAAATCAATAAGTTTTTAATTATGAAGTAAGTACTCTTTATTGCTTTTATAACAATTAAATATTTTTAAATACTTTGCAAAATATCTTGCAATTCCTGCAGCTGTACTACGTCAACCAATTTTTAACTGTTATTAATTTTTTTTAGCACTGTCTTATAATTAGTTGAAGATTCTATTTTCTTTAATCTTTTATTATTTTAGTGATTAATGTAAAAACATAAAGAATATAATATAAGGTGGATGATGAAAATCACATTGGTTAATTTAGGGCGTGATTATGAGTTTATAATCAAATAATACTATTCCATTGGGGTGAAGCCTCTGGGAGATTTCAAAGTCACTAGAGCTTATGCTCAAAGTGTACAATATCGTACCCTTTTATATATATATATATATATATGGAGTTATGGTCGGGGTTCTATTTGATCCTTTTGGAGCTTGTCTTCGATACTCATGTCATCTCGTTTTTACCAATTTTGTTTATGTCTCAGCTTGGTTTTAATGCACACTCTTCTTGGTTCGTCGAATGATGCACTATCCTCTTTATCCCGTCATGACACTTGTCTGTCTCTTTGAGTCGTGTTCATATAATAAAATGATTTTTTTTTTTTCTCATTTGCATGATTATATTTTTGCCCACTGGTCTGGATTTATTTATATAGGATAATATCGTTGATTTTAAATTTACTCGAGAGAAAGAAAGGCAAGAGAGTGGACAAAACTTAAAAGAGACGGGTGGCGAAAGCCCGAAGAGGAAAATCCATTGAAAGAATTATAGTCAGGCGTCACCTCGGCGTATTGTTATCCGACTTCATAAGCAAGATGCCATTGCCGGCTTTCGTCTCAAGCATTACGCTTGTTCATTCTCCTTCAAGCTTCTTTCTCCTCTCCAAATTATCCAGGTCTGCTTTCTCTTACCTGCAATTATTACTTCACTCGGCCTTTTCCGATCAAAACGAAACTAATTGTTTACATTTCAGCGGTTTCTTTTTGGATATTCTGATTTTAGGCCGAGAATGTCCTCGCCCACATCTCCTTCGGTTTCGATTCCTATTCCTCAAAATCGCGTGGTTGTGAGTTTTCTTCTCTCCCTCTTGATCGCTCTGGCTCTGATTACTGACAACTATTTTTGTGCTCTTATTTTCATTGTCCTTATGAGTGTATATCAATTGGATCATTGAGATTGATTGAATGGTCGGGTATGTGTTTGCAGCTTGGTGTTGGTACTGTGTCTGTTGATTTTTTGGCGGCAGTGACTTCTTATCCAAATCCTGACGACAAAATTAGAACCACTAGCTTAAAGGTATGTTCGCTTCTGTTAGGGACGCGATCGAGACGTGAATTTTTGTGACTGCCTAGCTATATATTAAGCATTTCTAAAATTTGTGTTTATGTGATATGTTGACTTGCTCGAACTTGGCTTTATCCTGTGATGAAAGATTCAGTGTTGACTAAAGTGACTCGGATGAGCTATCTGAAAGGATAATTTTTTGTCCAATTTATTATGTCAAGTTTTCGACGTTGTTGAAAACTGGAATGTTGTCAGTTCAGACTTATTTTTTCTTGCCCTGTGAAATTTCTCAAGTTTTGATAGACGTGTCAAGCCTTAATCACAGTTTTATGGTCTCTTTTTGCAGAAGTATTGTTCTAACTAACCAGTATACCATTTATGATTCACATACACCCCACGGGTGATTCAGTGTTAATGTAATGGACAGTGGGAACATATACTTATAATATCTGGACTTGCAGAGCCGTAGGAAGTGAATATGTTTGGAGTAGAGCTTAGCATATAACATGTGAGATTAGTGGAGCCTAATCATCAAGATGGCTTAGTTAGGGAATCGCTGAAAGGCCGTTCGAAACCCAAATTAAATGAAATGGAGAAAAGGTAGCAAACGAGCACTACATTGCAGCAAAACAGAAAGCCAAGAATTTGAGAAGGAAGTGTCATGGGGCTACCCTAGAGCAGCATGATGCAAAGCCAACATAAAATAGTTAGAGAACCTTGGCGCTACTCTAGAGTGCCATGGTGCTAGACCTAAAGCGGAGTAGAGTTCTTGAAGTGTCAGCCTTCATGGCACTGGTGCATGTAGCAAATAATGCCCTTGGATTCTTCTAGTTAATTGATATTTTCCTCCTTTATTTGTAAGGAAGGGAAGCGACAACTAGGTGTTTCGAGTGTTTTAGAGTTTAATTTTTAGAGATGAACATAGAGGGAAACACTTGTTTGATGAACTGTCTTGGCTTCAACCATATGGAATTCTAGACATTTTTCTTTCTATGAATTTGGCTTACTTGAAAAGAATCTGTAGCACTCATTTTCCCCTTGTAATAAGTTCAATATATGTTTGGATTTGTAAATCCTCTTGTATTATAAATGAAATATGTTCTTACAATAAAAAGATGATAGTTTATATATACTTTAACCATTTGGAGAACCTGTTGTTTGACATGGCTGATGACTTCTTAGGTACAAGGTGGGGGAAATGTAGGGAATGCTTTAACTTCTGCAGCTCGGTTGGGTTTAACAGCACGGATAATTTCCAAGGTTGCACTTTATCCTTAGCATGTTTCCTTTAACCAGCTCAACTTCCGAGTATTGAATGGAACTAGTGTATGTAACATATTCGTGCACGATAAAATTGTAGGTTGCAAATGATAGTCAAGGAAGGAGTATATTGGAAGAGCTAGAAGCTGATGGCGTCGATACATCTTTTCTTGTAGTAAGCTCTTCGTGTTGCAGAATTTTAAATATCTGTGACTTGCATTATCGTAATTGACTTTTGCACTATCTTTACAATATTGCCCACCTTTTGCTGTACTTTGCACCTAGTGTATATTACATGGGATTTGGATGACGATATTTTCTTTTCCTAATGCTAGTGTTATGATGATGCATGTTATCTTCAGCCTACAGATATAACGCTAATGGTTGTCTTTTGGAATACAAGGGCTTGAATGCTCTAAGTCTACTTCTTACTATTGAATTACATTACTGTCTGCCACTGAATATTGTTACTTGGCATTGATGTCCAGAGTAATCTGAAGTTTGGCATTTTAAATGGCTTCGTGATTTTTTCAATTTGCAAAATTCTCTTTAGCATGTATGTTTCGTCAATAGTTGTCTATCTTATGAACTGGTCACCTACTATTTGTAAAATATTTAGTCATAATTTGATTCTTCTTATCAATGAAATGTAACTTTTGCATCTATTTGTTCATTTGAGGTCAGAAGTTCAAAGGACTCACCCCCACTTTTGTACTAAAAAATAAAATGTAATGTTTTCAGTTCAATGTAAAATGTGTTTCTACAAACATTTCATCTTTTTCCTACTATTTGTTATCTGAAAGATATCTGCTCTCTTTTCGTGATGGGAATTTAAGTTATTCCTATGAGTTAACACGTTTGTGATTTTGTATCTTCTCAGGTTTCTGAAGGGGGTATTTCACCATTTACCTATGTTATTGTGGATAATAAAACGTAAGCTTTTGCATTTTTATGCTTCTCTACTTCGTCTATTTGCTGAACGATTAGCTGCAGACTATACAATTAGTGATGAGCTAAATTACAAAATTGTAGTATATTGGCCTAAAATACTCAAGCGAATTTGTATATTTCTGAAGAATATTGCATTTATATTATTCTGTCTTATAATGAGGCAGAAGGATTAGTACGAGGCCTTTTCATAGAGGTCAAAGAAGGGTAATACTTGAGGCTAAAAATTTGTATGAGGCAAGCAAGCATAAGCCTTTTAAAACAATGTCGCGCATTGAATTCAAAGTGTGATATTTTGTGGGTCGTAAAGAACATATACCTTCTACATTCTTGTTATAGCCTCATAGTTTTTATATTTTGATCTTTCAAAGAGAAGTCTTATTATAAGGAATGTACATAATCAAACTCACAATTCATTTATGGTGAACCTTTTTAGACACACTCGTACATGCATCCACACCCCTGGTTCTCCTCCCATGGTGCCAGATGACCTTTCACGATCAAGTTTGTTGTCTGCTTTAGATGGTGCTAGAATTGTATATTTTGACGCAAGATTGTATGAAACTGCTCTGGTTGTTGCGCAAGAGGTAACATATCAATTTTTTTTAATGCTTCACTTGCTTTGTCGAGTATTCTCTTTCAAGTAGATTTATAAGAGCCAGACTTCTGTATTCCTCTCCTACAGTGAAAAATCGAAAGAAACTCGTCACTTTTCTTCTTTCAGCTTTTGGCTTATTGTTTCTTTTATTTTCACTTCTCAATTATCTTTGAACTGGCTGTTAGTCTGTAACTAACACCTTTTTGATCCATGTTGTATGGGATGTTAATTTTACTTACTACAGGCCGCTCGGCAGAATATACCTGTCTTGGTCGATGCAGAAAGGAAAAGGGAAGGTCTGGATGATCTCCTGACATTTGCCAATTATGTTGTCTGCTCAGCAAAATTTCCACAGGCAAGTGTTCTTTCTTCGTTCCTCTTTTTCGAAGTAGTCCTTTTCATCAAAATTTTCCCCTCCGGAAATTGAATTCCAACTGTACATATTTCTCCTGGATATCTTTTTAATTTTTAAATTGTGCTTTGGATTTTTAAGTTTGTACTTTTGATCCCCTGGTCTTTATTAATTTTCTTGCATGCTCGTATAGCTGCTTATGCCTCAAGTAACTTTTGTGTTTGCTTGGGAGTGTTTTTAATGCCACGTGCAAGCAAGATGATATTGCTTTTTTCATCTACTAGCATACATAATTATTATGCCGTGCATGTTATATCTTATATATATGTGCTCATATTTTCTGTTGTTACTAAATTATGGAACCGTTATTTGATGGGACAGGAATGGACAGAGGCACCATCGATTCCATCTGCACTTGTTTCCATGCTTCTTCGACTTCCAAAACTCAGATTTGTGATTGTCACCTTGGGTGAAAATGGATGCATAATGCTCGAAAGAATTACTAATGGTGAGTTTTGATGATCAATTTTCTACTATGCCGTTGGCATCATATGATGCTGCCCACCACAAGCGGTGGATATCATTTAGGTACAAAACTTTGTGAATTTTAATTTATATTTAAAATTAACAGGTAGTTTCTCTTTTTCTGGCAGAAACACCTGATCAGTTAGAAGAGTTTGAAGTAGACAGCTTACTTGAAGTGATCAAGGGCAGAAAGGACAAGAACATAAATATTCCAACTTCTGTTTCATCGGTAAAATCTCATTATTTTGGCGTATCTTCAATCCTACTATAGTCCTTGACAAAATGATTTGTCTGTTTACATATGAGGTTATGAATGAGATTCGGTTAAATTCCGTCTTTTTTTTTTCAGCCAGTGGCCAAATTGAGAGCTGAGGGGATAGGGACAGTTTGCGGCAGGCTGTTGCTCGGAACAGCTGAGAAAATTCCAGAGTCCGAGATTGTCGATACAACTGGTGCTGGAGATGCTTTCATTGGAGCAGTTCTTTATGGTTCGTAATAGGAACAATTTTATCTGATAACTTTGTTATCCTTGTACTTTCTTGTACATCTTTTTGTTCTTATTTTCTTCAGCTTAATTAACACCCGCCCCAAAAGATTTACGCAGTTTATTTATTTATTTTTCTTTGTTTATTACGGGAGCTATAATAGGAATTCATGATTTTCATTTCATTTCCAGCCTTATGTGCCAACATGCCACCAGAGAAGTTGTTGCCATTTTCTGCCCAGGTGGTAAGTTATTTGTCTAATGTGCTGGTTGGGAAGTCTGCTAAATAGCTTATTTATGGTTTGCAAAGTGCTAGAGAATTTGCTCACTGTTACGTGTCACGCTGCAGGCTGCTGGATGTTGTCGGGCTTTGGGTGCTCGAAGCGGTCTTCCATATCGTACCGATCCATGCTTAGCATCTTTCTTACAATAAATATTTGCTAATAGATCATATCATTAACTCACACGTGAATCTATATTCTCAGCCCACTACGTTAACTCGATTTTAAGGTGTTACCTTATCTGAAACGTATTTCAACCCAAAGCAAGAATTTTGATATAGTAGCAGCGCCTTTGAGTTTGGTTCCATGCCTTCTTTTGAATTTTCCTCAACAGGTTTTGCGGCCAAAAAAATTAGGAAAACAAGTTCCAATGCGAGATTGGATGCTTTCTTCAAGTGAAACAGTTATTATGGGTACGCAAACAATTGTTCATTCTTGATAAACTGATCTTCACGTCTGTGCTTCGAAGTATAATTTCTCTATATTCGTCTGTCACCATTCTTTGTGGTCTCAAGTTTCTGTAACCATATATCTATTACACGTTTTCTTAGACAGTAAGAAAATATTTACTTGGTACAAACCACGTTGTTTTCTTACTCTTTTATCCTTCATTTGTAGTAGAAGCTTGCACGATGGTGGTTTTGAGGACATCGTCGATGTATAGCCGGATACTTTTACAAACCTCGCTCACGTTGTCGTGAGATTCTTCTATCATTTCCAGGTACTAAACTTTGATTGATTTCTTAGTTCTTACCTCGCTTTCAAGTATGGATCTGGATTGCCGAATCGGCACTGTCGTGGAAGCCAGTTTGGGCCCATGAATATGGACCCACATGGTTAGTCCATCTGAAGATGGGCCTTTAAACTGATGTCTTAGCCTATTTGTGTCATGCCTTAGCACTTAGACTGAGTCCAAAACCAAGTCCATTTGACGTTGGATTTCTGTGCCTTACAATCCTATGAAAATAGTGCTTATCCTGAAAAGGATCAATCTAGAATCCAAACGAAAACCTCAACAGTCTTTATTTTATAGGATCATGTTACAGATTAGATCTAACGTAAAATGTATCAAGAACGAAAGAGTGCCAGTTTCAAAGTCTGTAAGGAAGAAAATGACTAGTAATAACATTAATTTTCGAAAATCTGTCCAAAACACGACACTGAAAACTACTAAACAGAATGGCAAGTTTAAGGTCTAATTTGAACGTGGAAATTAAAAAAAGAAAACAAAACGGAAATTAAAAAAAGAAAAGAAAAAAAAAAAAGAAATAATAACTCGTGGAAAAATGAGCGAAGGTGACCTGTATATACTCATGCACTCAATAAATGAACAGTGACAAGTACCTACAGAAATCAAGGTCACATAGTTGGGTTCACTAAGGGCAAGAGAATGAATGAAACAGTAGTTGGCCACCCATGAGAACTTCACATGCCATTTTGACACTCCCCAAAATGCTCCTTCCAATAAGCTGCATCAAAGTGCTTCCAAATCACAGGTCCTCCCTTCTCTTCTTTGTGGCTCGGGACCATAAGCCAACAACTACATCTTTGCCCAATAGGACCACCTTCATTCTTTCAACCCATTCACTCGCTTCATTATGGATAGACCAACTCTATCAAATTGACATATTTTGGATAAGTTTCTGAATTTTTGCGACTCACTTTTCTTCGTTGCTTAGATAACGTTATAACCAAAAAGAGGCTGATCATAGTCTTTGTTTCCTTATTCTGTGGATTTCTTTTTTTTTTTTTTTCAAGCCAAGCGGTGTAAAATTTCTCTTCGATAATCTAACATTAAAATTAACTTTCAGATTTGCTCCCTAAACTTTATGTTTCTGTACCTTTTTTTAGAAAGAAAAATAGAATTAGCGTAATGTGAAAATCATTTTTCTTTTGAACTTTAAGGTATTGTTTTAGTATAGGAAAGAAAAATATTATTTAGCCCAACTGGGAAAAGCGTGTGAATAATCGGAGCTAAATCGATGTATGACCCGTATTAGAAACATGTGCAATTTATGTTCATATTTGATGTATGTTGAACTGTGTGATTTATTCAACGCTACTTTAGGTATGATGTAGTAATATATTGGTGTTGAATAGAGCAAGGGCTTAGGAGAAGTAGTTTTCGTTTCCCTCCTTCCTTTTGGGTTCCAATTAATTAGTTTCTACTTTTATGAGTCTTGAAGGTTCACCTGACCAAGTCACCTCAACTT
Organism: Cucurbita pepo subsp. pepo; assembly: GCF_002806865.2. Classification (NCBI taxonomy): domain Eukaryota; kingdom Viridiplantae; phylum Streptophyta; class Magnoliopsida; order Cucurbitales; family Cucurbitaceae; genus Cucurbita; species Cucurbita pepo. The sequence continues at coordinate 481,226 of NC_036642.1, forward strand.
CCTGGAATTGGTCCATGGAATTAGCAATTAAGGTCCCCTCCAATCTCCTCCATGCCACCCACCTTCCTTCTTGCATTATTGCCACTTGGGAAATCGCTAAACACCTAACTTCTTCACATGTACCATGCACCCTATCACCCGTGGCTATGAATCAAAACCTTCCCTGTTTGTCTATTTTTCTACTACTTTTGGTCCCAAAGCTTTTATTATACTTTCTCTTAATTTTGCGTTGAAAATTTTACCTTTCTTCGTCCAAACTTTGATAAATATTGGTGTTCACATCTATAAATTGCACTATCAGTAATAACGCTAACCGACTTGCGCTAACCGACTTGCCGACTTAACTTGAGTACATATAGTTCATTAGTCATGTGATCCATGCTTTCTTTTTTTGGTCATAGGTATGAATCTCTTTCATCATATATTTTTGTGATATCTATAATAATATTAGTTAACTGGCTCTTTATCTTGAGATTTTTTTTTCTGACTTATTATAAGTTTTCAACAAATTAATTTATTATTTGTATTATTTTTTAACAAATGTATGTGCTTTATTTGCATGAGTGAAGTTATGAATATAAAATATAGTTTTGTACGATTACAATTATTTGTGTTCCAGACCCCATTTTCATTAACTTCTTTTGGTATGGACTCATTAATTATGTTGTGACAATTCAATGAAATTGTTTATTTATTTATTTAATGATATTACTAAATATTTAACTAAAATGAGAGACTATTAGTTTTGACTTTTTGTATTATGTTTTTTTTTTTTTTACATTGACAAATTTATTACATGTTTATCATTTCTACTAACTATTTTCTTCATTATTATATAAACTATTTTTCGGTGACTGATTTAATCATTCAATTTGTTTCTTATTCCCTTGTTGCATATTATATACTCATTTGAAAAATTGTAATTCTATTTATTATATTTAAAATCATTTACTTTCTCTATTTAATAAAACGTGATTTTTATTGAATATCTTCAACTCTCGTTTTGATAATTATTACTAACATATCCAATTTACTGTAAACCTGGCTTAACTTTCTCGAAATTCCTTTACTTTTTATTTAGAAATAATGTTGTTGAATAAAAAACTAAAAAAAGAATAAATAAATAATATATATAGATGAGAGATTCAGAGCAGTGGTCCCCTATTATGAATCTTCTCCTTCAAACTTATCCTAAAACAAAAAGTCGGTTAGTATCATTTAATTCTGGAATTTAATTAAAGTCAACTCCATCCACTTCTAATTTTGTCTTCTTAGTCACATGGAGATTAAATTTTTTAAAGATATAATTTTTTTTACAAAATTAAGAATAATATATATTTTAACCAGTTGAGTTATGGTTAGATTAAAAATTTATTTTACTTTTTCATTTTTCAATCCTATTATATGATAAATGATTTGAATGGAGGAAAAAAAACAAAAATTTCTAAAATATTGAAAGATGAATACTATATTTGGTAGAGTGGAGAGGTGTCCTATAGACCATTTTATTAGGAGTTATTGGCTTCACATTACAACGTGGGCATGTCATTATCCCATGAACACGTAAATTTCTTCATTTTGAAATTATTTTTCAAACCATTTCCATACTATNATCGGACCAGATTTAAATATATATATTTTAATTCCAAACCATTACATTATCTCAAAGTAACATTTAATGGAATGCTCATCTTATCATCTAAACGTGTTTTGTTTTGGGATCATCAATAAATTTTTTATTAATTTTTTTTTATAATGGAAAGAATAAGTATGTTTATATATAACTATTTTAAAATCGCATTTCCTCTCAAAATTGTAATAAACAAACAATCGAGAGAGTCAATTATCACATAAAACATCAGATAAATATTTCACAAAGGACTTCATAATTTAAAGATGTGTCATTTTCCACATATACTCTGAAATTGTCTTACATGGCTAGCTATGAACCTGATGTGGCAGCTTCCAATTGGTTACTTCCCACTTGTCTCTTTCATCCTACTTGGCCCAATAAAAAAAAAAATACTTCTTAATTAATTAATTTTATAATTTCACAGAATGGGTCAAAATCCCAAAAAAAAAAAAGAAAAAACGGTGGGTGAAGTGAGTATTCCTAACTGGATCTTTGATATTTATTGAAATGAAAATGACAATTCAACAACAATGATTTATAGGCCCGAATTTATTGACCCAATTTTAAAAAAATATATAATTATATACAAATTTGATTTAAATTAACCCCAGCCATATGATGAAGATATCAATCCCTGGCTTCTTCTAATTCCAGTCTTTAATTCAATTTTATCAGTTTTTCAAATAATATATATACTCCTTATTGCTTGATAAATTGTTAGTATTCTTTTTCAGTTATTATAAATAGTTTTTCAATAAGGGTTGTTGAAGAATGTTTCTCTACATTTATTGTCCTATAAAATAAATATCAACATTAAATTATAAATTATAAGTCACCTATAGAAATTAGTATTATGGATGATTAAAATTCTTATAATATTAAAAAAAACACGAAAATAGAATTTTGAATCTTTATCACATAAAAGTATATAATAATGTCCGATCAATTAAACTATATTTAGGTCGGTAGATCTATACGCTCGTGTTAGAATAATATTAAATAAATAGAATAGAATAATAATTGAAAAAAAAAAGAAAAAAAAAAGGAAAATAGAAGGAAAGTGGAAAGGAAAAAGTGCGAACGCGGAAGGAGTTTTATTAATTTAATTTAATTTCAGTTAATTTAAATCTTTGGGAAGAGGAATAGGCTTGAAAAGGGAAGTGCGTTACACAGCTGGGAGCAGGTGGGTTTTGCCTTCTTAGATATAATATCGCTTTCAGCCTCACACGCTTACATTTAATCTATGCCTTTGGATTCGAGTCTCACACGTTTACTTACATGGGGGGAGGTGACCGCAGCTACGTTTCCAAGAATTATATTCATTTTTAATATATATATACATTATTCCATTTGAGGATCCCATTAAATATTTTATAAAATTTCAATCCCAATTTCCACATGTCACCCTTAGGATACGCCACGTGTCCATTCCCCCTCCCAAAAAATACCTGCCTAAATCTCAATTTTTTTTAAATTACATTTTTTATTATTAGTTATGATTAACAATGTATAGTTAGTTAAAACACAGTGATAAACATAGTTTTAATCAGGGTCAATTTTGTAAATTTATAGAGTTGACTTTGCCATATAATAAATATATTCTTTAATATCGTATGAGAGAAAAATCTTTAAAATATTTTGAATTTGTATGTAAATAATGGTTATTAAAGGACTTATAATTTTGTTAATTCATAAGTTTCAACAAAATATTTTATCTGAATTAATAAATACTAATTATTTTTCAAATAAAATTTGAGAAGTTATCATCAATCTAATAATCTATAATATTTGATAAAACTCTTTTTCCAAATAATAATAATAATAATAAAAATAAATAAATAAACCAATCATGGCTTGAAGTGGATCTAAAAGGTAGGTAGGGTAGCCCTCCAATTTTAGGTTATATGGCCCTTATTATAGTAATAATAAATTTAAATTTTTTTATCGAATAATTAACTGGTAATTAAGCTTTCACTTTTGAAATTACCATGGTAAATAACTCAAAAGAAATTAGTCACGTTTGAAAGAAAAAATAAATAAATAAAGTGGCAAGTCCAAGATAGTTTTTTTTTTTTTTTTAATTTATTTAAGTTTAACTATCCTTTATTTTTATCATTCATTTATCACATCACCATAAATTAACTAATATTTATTTAATAGAAATGTATTAATTTCAAATAATTAAGTCTATAAACATAATTAAAATATTTAAATTTATAGACATATAAATTATTNTTTTTTTTTTTTTAATTATGAAATTATAATCGAGAATGTGGGTCCTAATTAAACTTTTTTTTTTTTTTTTTTTTTTATATAGTATTAGTGGTTTTCCTTTTGTGTTTGAATTCAAACTTTACTATGGTCAAAACTACACATTTATTTTTTAAATAGGAAAAAACTAAATAAATAAAAGTAAAAGGATTCACTTCTTGACCTGAGACTCGAGCATTTTTTTTTAAATAATAATAAAATAAAAAAATTGCTATTAGTGTGAAAAGGGAATTTTTGAACTCAAAGACACTTATTATTATTCTATAATGATAATATTTTTTAATAATTTGCAAAAGTTTGCAAATATTAAGTTAGAATAAGAAGTAATCATTTAAAATAATGTGATGATTACAATAAAAAGTGGTGAAATAATGATTTAAAATAAATATAATTACAATAAAAAAAAGGTTATTTTTTTAGTTGTGAAATGACCCTTATACCCCCACATTCTAATTACTTACCTATCTTTTTAATCATTTTAGGACAAATAATAAAAAAATAATAAGTTATAAATTATTTCGATATCAAAATTCTCGAAAATCAAAAGTTTAGGTTATAACAAATTTAAATTTATATATTCTCACCGTATTCTAATTCTAGAAAGTAGAGATAAAAAAAAAATTAAGTTTATTTTTTTATTTTTTTATTTTTTATTTTTATGGTCAATAGAGACTTAATCCATAAATTTAAATTTATAAGTCAAGCACAAAATTAAGAAATGTTTAAACTATGTTCAAACTAGATATTAATATAATCCATATAAATGAATGAGAACAACTTTTTAGTATATAGTATAATATAATGAATAACTTTATAGTATATAATGAATAACTTTATAGTATATAATGAATAACTTTATAGTATATAGTATGTCATAGTGGCACCGCCAATGTATACACCACCGACGGCCGATGACTTTGAACTTTCTACTAAAAACTAACACCAAAATAAAGTAGGCATCAACAAATTTATAAGACCATGCCATACAAGTGAAGAATCAATACCGCCGTCTGGTCCTTTTTCTCCTTTCTTTTTAGTTTACGCGTGATTCATTTTTATAATACTCTTTCTCACTCACCCTCTAAATTAAAAGACAATCTCCCCTAAACTAAAGGTCATAGCTTATTTTTAGCTTCCCGAAATTTATTGAAGATCAAAATATGTCTTAATCAGTTGAACGATTTGATAAATTTGAATATAAAAAGGTAAGAGAGTGACTAGTCAGGTTTCAAAGAGAAGTTTTATGCAAAGCTGGCTGTGGGGCAATGCAAAACCGGTAGGGTATCCTAGCTAGGGGTTTCAATTAGTTTCAACCAAGTTCAAATATGTATGTATCCTTTTATCATCTTCCCGAAATTATTTGATATCGTTTTCTTTTACTCGTCTTCGGGAAGTCGGCCATGCTACTGATAGCTACCTCAATAATTTCTCCGTCATTTTTTAGAACTGGATATATGAATTATATATGTATATGGATGTCTTTGTTGACATGTCTTATCAATTACGTTACATGACGTAAAACATACAATCAGAAAACATTATTGAAAAAGTAAGATTCAAATTTGATATATGATCGAGAAGTTAACATATAAACATATTCTACGACAAACTATACAAAGTTTTTAATGAAACACAGAGGATTTGAATTTAAAGTTTATTAGAATAAAATATAATTTAAAATACTACGAGCCATTTTGTCGGGTTGTGATTGGTGGAGAGCTCAAGTGGGGAAAATGATATTAGAGGTAACCAAATAATAGGACGATAACTTTATTAATTAAAACATGAGTCATTTTGTAGGTTTTCACTTGGAGTTTAGTAAATGAATTATAGAATTAGTAGTGAAGAAGAGAACCAATGATTCATTTATTTTAATTCTTTTTTTTTTTTAATTTTTATTTACCTAACGGAATTAATATTTGCCAAAATAATTAAAAAAGAAACTGTTTAATGTTTGGTTTTCCGGGCCGAGACATAAATAAACAAAATAAATAGTATAAATTAAAAGTTAAAAATCAATCGTAAATGTTATATTGACGACACGTGTCCAGGTAAGGACACGTGGTGGAATAAGATAAGAGGTTTTATTTCAAGGACCTCCACGTACTCGTCCATGCATTCTCGTGATTAAAAATTAATATTTTTTTTAAGAGAAAATAAATACAGCAGTTTAATATCTAATGATATTTCGCCATCTCTGGATATTCTTTTTGGCTTTTAATTTCTTTTTAATAATTGTAAATAATAATAACCAAAAATGATTTAAACACATCAAATTATCAAGAAGTCTGAAATAAATATATTAATTTTGATGATTTTTTTTCAAATTTCCAAAATTATAAGGTTAAATTACAATTATGCCCAACATAAAAGAAAAATAAAATACAATATTCAAAAGCTGAGGGTCTAAAATATAATTAACTAAAAATTATGGTTCGAAATTTAAAGAAAAAAAAGGAAAAAAGAAAAAGCGAGAGATATAAACAAAAATTATTTCACTTTATGTGAAAGCACAGTAGGATGACCACGTGGCTCTAAGCAGAAACTGGTTGGCAGAATGGGGGCTCTGAGAACTGTAACAGCTTTATGGATATTGCAATATGTAATCCGGATGTGATGAATGGCTTCGTTGGGTCCACGCTGGACACTTGTGGGGCTCTTACTTTTACAACTTGGCATCCTGCCCACGTGGCTATTTTCTTTTTTCTTCATTGTTTTCATTTTCCAACTAGACTCATTTATTAATATTTTATTAATTCACCCTGGGATCTCAAAATCCTCTTTGGGTCCCAAGAGAATCAAAAGAGGATGAGGCTTCATCGCTTCCCATTTTTTAAAGAAATTAATTTTTAAACCTAAGTTTATGAACTTTGTTATAAATTTAATTTAATGTATGAAATCAACATGAACTTTGTAAATAAGGTAAAAGGGTGAAGATTCATTGTCAACCAACCAAAATATGTCACATCATAGCATTTATTATTATTTTTTTAAAATTGTGAAAAATATTTTACCGACAATTAAAAATTTTGATTTTATAATTTTAAGGAGGGCGTGAATGAATAATTAAAGATATATGTTTTTATTTTTGTAAAGCATAGTATAGAGTGCAGTAAGGTGTATTAAAATAATATGAAAAGCATATCTTATGATTAAATAATTAAAGAGACCCAAAGTCTTATGATTTGAGAATGACACTCTAAAACCTCCCTCCCTACCTCCTCACTTCCATCACATGCATCCATTGCTCTATTTATAGCCATTCTCAACCTCCTTTCATCATTCCAAATCAAACCCTTTCCTCTCTCTCTAAGAAACCCAATCTCTCTCTCTCTCTCTCTTGTTCTTATTTTTCTCTGTCTCAAAATCCACAAAACAAAAACATATTTTTTAACGAAGAAGGAAAAAAATGGAGTTCAATTTGCTTCATCCTGTCGATCATGAAGGCTATTTGTTCTCTCAAAACCGGTGTGTTTGGGTTAACGGTCCGGTGATTGTCGGCGCCGGACCGTCGGGACTGGCGACGGCGGCTTGTTTGAGAGAACAAGGCGTTCCGTTTGTGGTCATCGAAAGAGCTGATTGCATAGCTTCGTTGTGGCAAAAGCGGACTTACGATAGGCTTAAACTTCATCTTCCAAAGCAATTTTGCCAGCTTCCTCGGCTTCCATTTCCTGAAGATTACCCAGAATACCCTTCCAAGAAGCAATTCATTCAGTATCTCGAAAGCTACACACAGAAATTCGAAATTAAACCACAGTTTAATGAGAGCGTTCAATTGGCTCGCTATGATGAAACCAGTGGCCTTTGGCGTGTCAAAACAGAGTCCATCTCCGGCGAGGTTGAGTACATTTGCCGCTGGCTTGTGGTCGCTACCGGCGAGAATGCAGAGTGTGTCACGCCGGAAATTGATGGTCTCAACCAATTTTCCGGCGAGGTTTTGCATGTTTCCGATTATAAATCCGGCGAAAGGTTTAAAGGGAAGAAAGTTTTAGTTGTGGGTTGTGGGAATTCCGGTATGGAAGTTTCTCTGGACCTTTGCAATCATGAAGC